>NW_026781232.1:252500-513111 GCF_030144855.1 Hypanus sabinus | reverse complement strand
CAGCACATTCAGAGTCACAGAGTTAATTAGTAACAAGTGCATTCGTCCCGACATCATTCTGCATGCTATTCCTGTCACGGTCCGGTCCGTTGACTCCTCATTTCATTTACTTTCTTTTTCCCCGTATTCCACCGGACTCTTTGATTAAGGCACCTGATACTCATCCGATCCGGCAGCATAAAACTCCGACTTACATCTACTTGGCGTCGGATCGTCACCTCAGCCAGGGCAGCAATGCACGTTCCGGGCCGCTGAAAATACTGAACTTCGGGAATCCTGTCATTTTCGTATCCAGCTGAGAATCGCTGGCCGTTTGCCGCTATTCCGGGCCAAGGTACGAGTTAGCAGTTGTTGGTTAGTTTTATAGTCTCTTGTCCAGCTGGGGATTTTTGCAGGCCGTTTGCTGCTAGTCCGATTCAAGATACGAATTGTCTGTCGTTGTTTTGTTTTGTCGTCTCGTGTTCAGCTGAGGATTCCAGGCCGTTTGCCGCTACTCCGAACCAGGATATATATCATCTGTCGTTGTTTTGTTTTTGTCGTCTCGTGTTCAGCTGAGGATTGCAGGCCGTTTGCCGCTACTCCGAGCCAGGATATATATCATCTGTCGTTGTTTAGTTTTGTCTGTGTCAAGTTCAAG
Source organism: Hypanus sabinus (assembly GCF_030144855.1). Lineage (NCBI taxonomy): Eukaryota > Metazoa > Chordata > Chondrichthyes > Myliobatiformes > Dasyatidae > Hypanus > Hypanus sabinus. Next base: position 512,474 of record NW_026781232.1, on the reverse strand, counting down.
TCCCGGCTCTGTGTCCAAGTTTGAGTCCTGGCTCTGTGACCGAGTCCGAGTAGAAGCTCCGTGTGAATGGCCCGTGTCTGGGATCAGGTCCAGGCTCTGTGTCCAAGTCCGAGACCAGGGCCCGTGTCTGAGTCCAAGTTCAGGCTCTGTGTCTGAGTCCAAGTTCAGGCTCCGTATCCGTGTCCAAGTCCAAGCTCCATGACGAAGATCGGGGTCCAGATAACTTTCGTTTATTGTCCAAATTCGCGTCCACGTAAGCATTCAATCCTCGCTCTGCGGTCTTCCATGCAACCATTAATAAACACGTCTGATATAATGCGATCTCCTTGCGCGTGCCCTGCACTTGGGTCCGCTTCCAGCTGTTCATTGCAACGAATAGTTGCTAAAGCACTTAGAGGCAATTGCGCAGCAACTGATCAGTAAACTTCTGTAGTTCGGCAGCATAACTTCTGAAATGTGGAATGAAAATAAACAAAATAAACATTTTTATTAATTTAAATAAATTACAGTGTAATAAAGTTCACAAATTGATCGAAAGAAGACGCACCGAGGCAGTGCGTTTCATGTTCTTTCAATATTTATATGAATACATTTCCCTCAGCAATTTTAAATTGCCCCCTTTACCGTGTACGCTGCTGTCTTATGTTTGCCGATTCTGTCACATATATTTCAATGGGCAGTAGACCACGCATTGATTTGAGTAATGTCCCACTCATAAATCATATGATATTCACTTCGATTTCCTAATGACAGATTCCGACTGATCTGTGATAGGACGGTTGTTAAATTACTTCAGTTTTAAAATTGCCACTGGTTTGCTCTGTCCAATTGGGAGCAAGAATGTGAGGGAAGCTCGTTTCACATTTAGAGTAAACCAAAGTTTCACTTTGCAACGCGCAGCCGATTGATGAACTCCGAAGAATTTGACGTTGCAGCAACGTCACGGCAACGTCACAGTGCAGCCGGGAAATTTCCGCTCGTCATGGACATGGTGGGTGGAAGAGCTTGTTCCTGTGTTGCAAGCATCGTGTCCTACATTACATTATACCCATCAGTGCATAAGAACGAGATGAATGGAGGAGATTGGACGGCAGACAATTAATAGACAGATATTGCAATGTGTTCACATCACCTGGACAAGATAGCTTCATGCAACACTAGAGCACAGGAACATGCCTTCCGATTCACTACTTCTGCTTTGAACACGATACCGAATGAGACTGAACGGATTACTGTACATGACCCATCTCCCTTCATTCAATGAATACTTGTGCTTTGAATGAATCTCCAGGTTATAACACAACAGCCGTCAAACCATTACCATCAGTCACCTTGTTGAAGAAAGCATTTGAGAATGCAAGAGAAACCACTGATGGATAAAAAAATGTGGAGGTTCACTTAAAGACATCCCCGGAAGAGAGCAGGAAGGCTGGAGAATTAGCCAAACTAGAATCAAGATGGGTGGTGAAATGGAATACAGATATAGAGGTAGGGATGACAGAGAAATCAGCAAACGGTACACAAATATACTGAGTAATGACAGAGCAACTGGACCCGGAGTTAACAAAGGTAATGTTAGGAGATAATTCTGAAGACGGTGGGAAATATAAGGGATACAGGCCCGGAATTGGATTATACTTGATAGTGGTAAATTCGAGGTGCGGAATTCTGAAAGAAAACAAATGATGGGTTAACAACATGACATTTTTGGACATCAAGGATCCGATAGAACTATGGAACAGTTGAAGAAACTGTGTTGGTGGCCAGAACTGTGAGCAGATATACATTATTGTAAGAATTGTTTGGTTTGTATCCAGTGAGAGCCCAGATAATTCGGGTAGAAAAGCAGTTTTAAGACACCTCCTGTAGAAGGACCATGTGTTAACTTGCATGTTAATTCTGTTGGATCTTGACCTCGATCCTCTGGAGGACTGAAATATATTTTCGAGATAGTAGATGTGTTCACCAAGTGGATAGCGGCTTTCCCAACCAGATAATGAAAACCGCTGACGTTACAGCCAGGATTTTGTTGGACAGAGTTTCTACCCGCTGTGTATTGCAATGCTCTCTAGGATCAGTCATGATCGCTACACCCACATGTGAAACTCTCTGGGTTAATAACACATGTTGGTATCCCTTACTGACCACAATAGAATGCAATTGCTGAACGGATGAAAAGAAAACACACACATTAAAGACAATGTTATCTGAAATGAAATGGTTAGAGTCCCTGTTTGGGCTAGATTTATCACAGACCGAGTATGATGGCATCGGAAAGGACAAATGCAAGAAGCAATTAATTGACTGTACTAAGGAGGCCCATTATGATGCCGCCCATAACATGTGACGGAAGAAACAACAGAACAAAGCTTGTTTCGAGGTGCGAACAGAACTGCGGGAATCGGAATTAGGACAGAAGGTTATGATCTCATTATATCAGCCCAGCCCGCTGACATCTTCACGATCTGTAGGGACGTACGACGTTGCTGACATAGTAAGTCCACCAGTATATTGAATCCAGACCGTTCCGAACACGTTGGGTTGGAAACATATTTAACCCATTCAAACCCCTTGGAGGTCGTCATTGTAGTCGAGTAGCTAATTTCCAGAAAGCTTGTTGTCAATTGGACCAGGATGAGATGATACTCTTAGATTTATGTTTCAGGTAATTGACGTTGATGTGGATACAAGGCGTTAAAGTTAGCTATAGTAGGACCATTCATAACGTCAGAATGTTTGGTATCAAGGGATATTTGGCTGGTGGATTCAGAACTGACGCCTCCTTAAGGCAATGGATAGTTGTGGATGGAGCGTTTTCTCCCTGGATGTCACTGGTCAGTGGAGTACTGCGGAGATCTGTTCTGAGACCCAAGGCTTTCTGTGTTTTTATGAATGATTTGGATAAGGAAGTGGAAGGGTGACTTATGGTATTTGCCGTGATGAGAAGGCTGGCGCAATTATGGAGAGTAGAGACGGTTGCCATCGATTTCCAACAGGTCAGTGACAGTCCGCAGAGCAGCGCTGAGAGGTTATAGGTGGAGTTAAACACGAAAAGGTACGAAATGATTCACTTTCGAAGGATAAATTGGAAGGCAAAGGTGATACTTTCTCGAGTCAATCGAGGGCCGCGCATTAGTTCGAGCTCCACAATGGAAACAGAGTGGCGAGATTTTCTCCAATAAGGAGATGGCCGCTCATCGCTACGAGTGCCACAAAAGGTAGGGAGTGCTGCACTGCAAGAGCAGAATGAGGTGTGATTGAAAGGTGAGCTTGAACAGATCCACTGTTCTGCACGTAATATAGTGCCGCTGAAAAGGCCATTTCCCTGAAAGTAAACCTGGAGAGAGAAAAAAATACAATATCGGGGCAAATAGTAGAACAGCCTGGGAACCTGCGGAAAGTTCACAGAATGTAATTATTACAGTTTTTCAAACAGAGAATGGATGGAAAAATAGTGGAGAGTGGTGGCAGATTTGACAATATATTTAACTTTCTCACGAATATGGGGTTGTCAAGGCTTTCACTGGTAGAGGTCAGGTTCCTCCCAAACGGCCCGTGTGTGCGTTGGAAAACACTGCTCTTCAACCTGTCCACAGTCCTCGCTAATTTCACGAAGACACGTTCCCTTATTGACCGCAGGGCTTTGGAATATCGCTGTGGATCTTTAAAAGCTTTGGGAGGAACATAAGTGCAGTCTTATTGTATTACATGTCAGCTGTCATTGTCAATTCCATCACTCAAACCGCCCGGAATGACTTGAATGAAAGAAAGAAAAGAATGAACGAATGTTCCCCTTCGATAATGTGTAATTTAAAAGCAAGGAAAAAATAAAAATATCCAATTTAAATAGTTGAAGCCAGGTATGATGGAAAATAACATGGAAAATTCACATCATATTTTGTTTTAAAACAAATGGATAGCGATATCCTTTGAGGAATCAATTTCATGACACGGTGACAGAGTGCGTATAAATAGTATAAGGTAAGTATTTGTGCAGTTGGTTGTTATTAATGTCTCTAACGTTATAGCCAAGCTAATTACCTCAGGGAACTGTTCTCACCTCAATAAATGTCTGCTAAACCGATCACCAGTCCATTTGAGCAGCTGAAACGTTCCATACAACCGAACGCCGCTTCTGACGGAATATGGGATATCCGGCGATTTACTACATCGCGGCCATTTTCTATCCCACACTTGTAGCGGTTGGTATCCCCGGTAAGATGCTGGAACTGGTTACTTTATGTACGGTACCGAAATCTTGCTGTTACTCTGCTAAGGTATCCGCACTATTACTAAGCACAGATGCTACCTTCGGCTGCAACGTGTTTCCGGAAAGGAGGATTTAAGAGGATTGTTACATCTTCATTTTCCGCACTTTGATCGAAGTTATTAATTTTCTTTTGTCAAACACGTTGTTTCCAATATTCACAATGTTTCATAATTTCACCTCGCTAGGCTTTCTGAAGTGATGCTGGTCTCTGCTTTTCTAGGTCCGAGCCTCTATCAGTGTAGGCAATTTGACCTTAAAACACCGTGGCAGCTTATTTAAATGACCGTCCATTTTATTTTCGACAATTAGGTTTGTTCTTCTGTACGTAAGTGAGAACTCGTGCTTTACATCTCATTGATTCCTCTTTGACACCGCTACAAATAATCCTGTCAGATCTTTCACCTCTAATAATGGAAATGGTGTTGTTTACTGTGGCGATGGACTGTTTTCCCGTAAGTGAGCCGTGGAACTCGGATGCCTCGCTTTAAGCTGTGGGAAGGTGACGAACCCACTGACAGTCACATCCGTCATTGTCCTCCAGCCGGGGTGCTGAGACCGAGAGCTCACACACTATATTCACCATTTTAACTTCCAAAGAAATCATATCCTGCGTAGCATTGGGATAAAAATGGGGGCATTCGGGGAACTGCTGCGGACGATATTTCTATTTTGTTTGCAAATTTCTTGAAGTTAACTTAATAGCGATTGTGATCCAGTCTCAGGGAAAATGCGGAAACTCCAAATGCATCACCCGTTACCTGGTTGCAATGGCAACAGCAGATCTGATGGTGGTGATTGTTGTAGCTTCAGTGGAACAGACATACAATATCTTCATTTAATCTATTTATATTTCTATTTTTTCAATTTCTGTTAGTTAATTTAACGGCGATTGTGATCCTATCTCGGGGAAAGTGCGGACTCTCCAAATGCATCACCCGTTACCTGGTTGGAATGGCAACAGCGGATCTGATGGTGGTTATCGTTTTTGCTTTAGTGGAACAGACCAACAGTATCTACATTTATTCCAAATCCCTGCTCATCACTCCTGTATGCGCTCTGATATTTGTAATTAGGGTGATAACGAGGGACTGTTCTGTTTGGTTTACGGTCAGTTTTACCTTCGATCGTTTTATCGCAATATGTTGTCAAAAGCTGCGGGAGAGATATTGCACTGAGAGAACCGCAACAGTGCTTATCGTGACGGTGGTTATAGTGAGCTTCGGGCGATGTTGCCCGTTATACTTTTCCATTGAACCTTACGTCATCATTGACAACACGCCGTGGCGGTGCACCACTACATATGAATACGTTACTTCACCCCTCTGGAGAGGATACGAATTACTGGAGAGTATTTTTACACCATTGCTACCAATCGGCTTAATCCTGGCGTTCAACGGGTTAACTGTAAGACATATCGTTGTGGCAAATAGAGTTCGCAGAAAGCTTCGGAACAGCAGCGACAATCAGAAAGATGCCGAGGTGAAAAAACGCAGAAAATCTATGATATTGTTATTTTCTATATCAGGTAATTTCATATTACTTTGGATGCCCTATGTAGCTTGTTCCCTGAAATGGCAAGTACAAAATTATTTTTACGAGGACAAATACTTGAGTTCCCCGATATACATCCTACAACAATTTGGGAACATGTTGCAAATTCTCAGCATGTGCACCAATACGTGTATCTATACACTGACACAAAGGAAATTCAGAGATGAGCTGAGGAATGGAATGAAGTATGTGTTTACATTAAATGGCCATCTGTGTAGATAACGCCCGTGTCTAATGGCAATTCAGCGGAGTTTTTCAAATAAAGCCGTTTTACAAGGAACAGATTTGGCAAGTATGTACTAAATTCAAACAACCATCCGCCTGGTCATCCGGGAATTACAGAATTGGTGGAAGATTGCTGACTTCATACTGTTCTGGTAGGTAGCGATACAAATGTTCACTGCTGCTGGCGTGCTTGTTACTTTGGTTCAAGTATAGTCCAAACTATCACAGGCACTCGACTGTCACAAGGGCAGGAATGGCTGCAGGACTTCCCGTGCTTTAGATGTTCAAAAATGGACAGGGTCGTGTAAAAGAGTGTAAATGGGAGTGCGATGGCAAATCAGGGATAGTATCGCAGATGCTGAAAGGGAGGAAAACGTATAGCATTCGTTTGTTAATAGACTGTGAGACAAACACTGAGACATAGAGTGCCATTTGGAGTGTTATATACAGCCTCCACCAGATTATCAATAAAAACGCAACAGCGAGGAACCGATCGGGAAGCGGGACCTGGCCATGTGCCCTGTTATTGGCACGGGCAACTTTACCTCCACGGGAGGTAAATAATGATGTGTGGCATAATTTCTCAGTTATGTCCAGGAAGGATTCATGTCACTATCAAGGCACACTAGCGGACAGTTCATACTGGATCTAATATTAGAAAATGAAACGGACCAGGCGACAGATCACTCCGCGGGTCAGCTTTTCAGAACGAAAGGGCAAAACTCCCCGACATTAGTGAGAACTAGTGAGCATGCAATACATTTAATTGGGGATTTGAGAATTATGATGCTACCCGGCACGAACTTGGGAAGGTAAATTAGGAAAAGATGTAAATTGGGAAATGCGCAACAGGTATCTGGATATTGTTGAGGGAACACTGACATGGGTTTCAGTATAGGCTTGTCTCTTTGACGTACGGAAAGGAAGGTAGGTAAAGTAACCGTGGGAAACAACAAAATTGGGATTATTGAAAGGAAAAAAGAAAGATATTTAAGAATTAGGAAGAAGGGATCTGATAGGGTTATGGCGAGTCACAATGCACACAAAGAAGAATTTACAAATGGACTTAGAAAAATTAGAAGATGTCTTCAAAAGGCCTTGGCGAGTTGTCCTGTGAAGAACAGGAGGAGAGTGTAGAGTGTGTGGGCAGATCAGAGAAAAGCTTGGGTCCGGAGTCCAAGGGGGCAGTGAAGCTCCTTACTGAATACATTGATGAGTGTGAACACAGCGAAAAAAGGCAGATACGCCAGATCATGTCGACGTTGAGAAGGAGGATGCGCTGGAAACCTGGAAATCATTATGGTAGATGAGATCCATATACCGGAAGGGATAAAGTCCAGGTAACTTTGAAACGCGAGCGATGATATTGCTGAGCTTTTGGACAGGATATTTGTGTCTTCTCTGCCCACTGAAGTAGAAGCAGAACTAGGTGACTAGGGGTGGAAAATGTTATCCATTTGTTGACTAAAGGTAATAGGGATAGTTCTTGGAATTTTAGACCAAGGAGTCTTATATCTGTGGTGGGTAAACTACGGGAGAAGATTATTGAAGGAGGAATTTATCAGTATTTGAAGAAACGTAGTCTGACTACGAAGAGACAACATGGCTTCTTGTCCTTTATGAGACAGATTGAGTTATTTGAAAAAGTGAAAATGAAACGAACAGATGAATCACAACAGTCAAAGGGTGTATTAATTTTGGTCAGGCGTTTTATCAGTTGAGTTCCTTAAAGCAGACTCATTCAGAAAGTCAGGAGGCTTGGAATCCGGGGAAACCTGGCTGCTTTGATTCAGAATTCGTTTACTCACAGAAGGCGGATGATGTAGTAGATAGAGTGAATTCCGGCTGGAAGGCAGCGGGCAGCAGTGTTCCGCAAGGAGTGTTGAAATTCCCGTACACTTTACAAATATGTTTGCAGTCTCCGTTACAGTGCTCCAAGAAATAGGGTTGATGGAAATAACAGATTTAATCTGACCACCCAACAGCAGCAGAGCAATTAATAGAATTAGATCTGACGACATAAGCAAATCGCTGAGCTATTGACTGCACCGTCACGTTAACTAAACTGACCTGCAATTTACGTATTACAGAGCAGATGCAATAATGACTTTAAAGCAATATTTTCCAATGGAGCCCTACAACTTAAAACCAGCATTTCAAAAAGTGTTCAGCTGCAGCTTCTGGTGCTTAGTAAAAGTACCGGCCAATTCGAAATTTCCAATTTAAGCACAAATTAATTTACCCGAATGCCAGTTTACCACTGAATCGTGGTTTTATCTTATTGGGTGTAGATTCGCTCATATTGCGATCCATCTAACCCTGAATCCACATGGCCGGTGTGGAATCGGTGTCTTCCTCTGAAATCAATAATAAATCAAACATAGAAAACTACACAAACTAAATTTCAGCGACGCCAAAGCAAATATACGGGCTCACGCTTGTCTTCCTTCAAAAGCATCGCAGGCAATTGGAGAATGCAGAATAAATTTCCTGAGCCTACATCTTCTAAAGCCACAACCATCCATTTTACTCAGTCGCCATGCTTCAGTGTGATCAAGGGCAGAAGGATAGTACAGTATCAACGACTTTCTAGATTGGTCAGTGCAGTGAGTCACTAAAGTTCTAACCCAGACATACAGTCAGACAGCCAGAGGAAACTACTGCACAGAAACAGGATCTCCAGCCCGTTAGGCCCGTGAAGAATTATGTAAACTGCCTACTCCCATCGATCAGCACCCGGACCATGGCAATGCATCTCTCTCGCTTCCATGTACTTATCCAATCATCTCTTAAACTTTGACATCGGAATCTCAATTACCCTTTGAGTTGACACCACTGTCTACACTCTGAGGACCCTCTGGGTGAAGAAATTTCTCCTCATGTTTCCCTTAAACATTTCAGATTTCACCCTTCACCCATGATTTCTTGTTGTATTCTCGCCCACCATCAGCGGAGAAAGCTTACTTGCATTTACACTCGCTATACGACTCATAATTTTGTATGTCTCCATCAAATCTTCCCGCATGGAAAAAATTGCTGACATATGTAATCTTTCGTTTTAATTCAAAACATCCAATTCCCGCAATAGCCGTGTAATATATTTATTTTTTATGTATTGTTCCAAACTTAGCTACATCTGTCCTGCAGGTACTTAAGCCACACCGCAACAATTTTCCAAATTAGGCTTCAATAAAGTCTTAAGCAACATCAGGATAACATCCCACCTCCTGTACTCAGTACTTTGGTCCATGAAGGCCAAAGTGCGGAAAACTATTTTTACTACCCTCTCTAACGGTGCCGCAACGGTCATTGAATTTCCGACGTGCCTTCTCAGATTCTTTATCCGATAGTACTCCTCGGTGCCCTATTTGTCATTGAGTCAGACCAACCTTGGCTGGTCCGGCCAAATTGCAGCATTTAAATATTTGCCTGTTTTAAATCCGATCTGCCAGTTCGGCAATTTGCTGATCAAGTTCACACAATTGTTATCCAGATCACTGATATAGATAACAAACAACAACGGACACGGCAACGATCCCTAGGGCACTACACTTGTCACAAATCCTCAGTCAGAGAGACAACCATCTATTATCACACTTTGGCTTCCCCAACATATCCAATGGCGAATCCAATTTACTACCACATCTGAAAGCCAAGCGACTGAACCTTGTCGAGCATTATCCCACAGGGGAACCCTACTAATTCCTGGCTGAAGACCCTGTAGACGGGATCCACGGCCTTGCCTTCAACACCACTCTGTAAGAATAGTTAGACTTGACTTACTACCTAGTGGCTCATACTGACTATCGCTAATGTTCTTGTTTGTTCAAGTACTTCACTTCCGACACCATGACCAGTGTAGTCTGAACACCGAGGACAAATCCTTATCCATATACATGACGAGTCCCTTCCAAGCAGAACTATCGATTTCATCCAGCGGTCGGCACTGACATTTATGGCCGATTGTTCTTAAATTCTCTTGCAATACTATCAAGCGCATTGAGAGTAGTCTGGAAAATGAAGGTGTCGTAACTTTAAATGATTAATCGATTAGACCTAAAGAGTAAGTGCACTGGATAGAGCACAGAACGTAGAATATTGCAGCTCTGTACAGCCGTTCGTCTCACGAGCTTCTGAAAGCCTTTCAACTAATTTCGGTTCAACCTAACACATCACTTCTTTATCTGAATAAGAATCGGAACCATATTTGATACCATAGGCCGACGTGGTGAAATTTGTTCACATCATGGTAGCACTACGATGAAATGCAGGAGAACGGAATATAGAGGAAAACAAAACAGAGTTGCAGGTGGCAGAGGGGAATTAACTGTTTCTGAATCGCTGAGCGTGAGCTTTCAGGCGTCTGTATCTCCTTCCCGATGCTAACACTGTGTAGAGGGCGTGCCCTGCTGAGGGGCAAATTTAGACATGGACGCCTCTGTTACAAGAATCATCCCATATAATAATGATCAGTGAGGTACAGATTAACTGTATTTACCGATGAGTTACATTGATTATTTCAACTAACACGCACGTAGATTCACACGTTATCTACCTGTGTGCACCCTGCCAGAACCCCTGACATTCCATGAACAGTCAATAAAGAAATAAATAAGTAAAACCCGGGGAAGGAGTCTACGCTGGTCAATCGTTCCTCGTGATCCCGATTTTAACTTTCCCGTGCGGTCCTGCTGACCAGCGTTTGTTGGTCTCTGGCTGCCGGAGAGTTATCGCCCCTGATTATTTGGAGATCCTGAGTTTTATACCGTTCCTCATCAAATGAAATATTGGATCTCCAACCACTTGGCTCAAGGTCACCTGACCTAGCTGGGTCACCTTCTTACTTGTCATTGTACAGGGCTACAATCACCATTGTTTCATAGCTCTGCCCACGCCTAGAGTATTTCTATCTTTTCATCCTGACAGGTCCAAACCCGTTAAATGAAGCAACCCAGTCAGAGTCTATCAAGACTATAGATTCCTTGTTTGGTAGGCCTGGCATTTTACATAAGAAGTAGCTACTCCCCTGAAAATGGTCTCAGGATTATTGCTCTGATTAGTTTGTCCCAGAGTCAAGATCAGTTCAGAGTCACAACCCTTCAAATAACAAATGGCGACCTGTTTGAGAATGGTCTCACGTTTAGCAGATCATTGCCTGAAGCTTCCTGTGTCCACATTCAGTTGCTCTGATTCGATTATTCCAGAGCAAGAATCAGTTCATTGTCCACAAAATCGGCGGAAACAGGTGTTTACAGAAATACGGAGTGATGTTGGGTTTGGAAGGGTTTTTACAGATGGCAAGGGGTATCAGGCCACTTCTCCACCAATGTGGAAATGTTGTTTACTTGTAGTATCAAATGGATTTTTTGTTTGTAACAGATTGAAACGTGTATGCTATCGGAGTGTTTTGCTGATTATGTCCGTGCAACATTATGCTAAGTGAGCCTGAGGACCTGACTGCACACAGTAGTCCCTACACTGTATTTCATCTGCCATTTTATTGCCTGCTCTCCAAACCTGTCTAAGCCCTTCTGCAGACACACTAGTTTTCTCTAAGCTGCCTGTTCGGCACCAACTTTCTGATCAACTGCAAAGCCGGTCAGCAACCCATCAATTCTGTCATCCATATCGTTGATTTTAACAAAAACAGAAGCGATCTCATTACCGACCCCAGTGAATCGCCAGTCGTTATCGGTAGCAAACAGAATAGGCTCGCTTTGTTCTAACTCCTTGCCTCCTTCCAGTAAACCAATCTGCGATCAATGCACCTTTCCAGTAATAACATGAACTGTGATCTTGTTAGGCAGTCTCATGTGCAGCACGTCTTTAAAATCCATCTGAATATCCAAGAGAACAACATCCACTGCCTCTCCTTTGGATTTGTCAGGCAATATACACGCTGATGAAAATCATGCTGATTTCGGCCTAATTTAGCATGCGCCAAGTACCCCGAAAAATTATCCTAAATGGAATCCAACCACTGAGGGTAGACGAACAGACCTATAATTTCTTTTCTTCTGCCCCTCTCTGCCTTATTAAAGAATGGTGTGAGATTTGCAACTTCCTATTTCCCCAGAAACATTTCAAAATCGAGACACTCTTGAAAGATCATTACTCATTCTTTAAGAGAAACATAAGGGGGAAATTCTTCACCCAGAGCCGGTGAGAATGTAGAATGGGCTGCCAGAGCATGTGGCAGAATCGATTTCAACATTTCAGAGAAGTTTGTAAGGGCAGATGGATGAATGGAAATGAATGGCAATGGTCCTGGCGGAGGATGCTGGAACCAGGCAGATTAATGGCTTGGCACAGACTAGACTGGCCGAACGGCATTTTCTTGAGTTATAATGTTCCATGACTCTAATGCCTTCACAAAAACTTCAATTACCTCTTTTGAACCCTGGGGTGTACATCAGCCTTCCGGGAGTCTTATCTACCTAACCAAACTCTCATTAGTAATGGCATCTATAGTCATTTGTGTCCATGATACTCTTGAATTATGGTTCTGGTTTAGAAAAAAAAACATTATAAGTCAGAGTAAAAGTGTAGGGGAGGAAGAATAACAAGGATGTACTTCATCGGTGAAACTGGGAGATGGTGGGTGTTAATTAATAAAAAAAAACCTGAGGATACATTTTTCTTAACGAAACCAGAATTCAGCAATGCATGTCTTCATGTGTAAAACTCATACGAAATACTCTCCAATAAACTTAAATAAGCACACAATCCAGAAAAATGAGGAAGTGGTCACGATGGAAGTTCAAGTGAATTACTCATGTCTCTGCATAGAATACTATCCCAGCGATTTGATCAGACACGTTCCTAGCAAACTGAGAAATTAGTGTGGTTCGCGATGGTTGTATCTCAATTTAAACCAGCACAAGCTAAGAAACAACGAAAATATAATAATAATTATCATAGGTCGACAAGCCCTCTATAGACACTCGATCACCCCATCCTCATCAAAGGGAAAAAATAATTAATTAGTAGAACTATATTCTAAAGATAGAAACATGAACTTTAAATAGGATAAGTGCAGAGCAAAATTATGGAAGTTAGAATAGAAATGGTAGAATATGAAACAGATCAGCAAGATACAATACAACTGTGGGATGAGTATGAAAGATAAGATCAAAAGACGTTGGAGCAGTGTTAGGTTACGGAGTCTGCTCCGCCAGTTCGTCATGGCTGATCCAATTCTTTTCTCAGCCCTAATCTCCGCTTTCTCCCTGTATCCCTTCGTGTCAGGAATCTATCAAACTCTGTTTCAAAGTCTTGACCTTCACGCTGCCTGTGGCAACGAATTCCACAGCTTCACCACACTCTGACTAATTTCATCAACGTTCCAATTGGACGGCGCTGTGTTCAGAAACTTTCTCCTCTGCTCCTAGACTCTCCCACTATAGGACGCATCTCCTCCACACCCAGCCATCGGGGACATTAGTCAGGGTTAAATTATATCACCTATCAAATTATGACCTCAGGATTGGAAAGCAAGGATCAGACATGGCTGTAAATTTACTAAGTAGCCGGGGACAGACTGAACAATGGAATTGGGAGAAATAGAAACGTCTGCAGAAGGTCTGCAGTAGTTTTAAAGGAAACCCCAAGCCATTGTAGATGTATGTGAAGAAAACGATGACTAGAGTGAGTGTAGGACCGGTCGGGATAGAAGATGAAACAAGCCTCTGAAGTCCAGGGAAGAAGGGCAGGTCCTGAATGAAGACTCTAGTTCAGTATTCACCAATGGGAGAGACATTTGTCAGGACAGCCTTAAACGGCCGGATGTGGGACAACATATAGAGGTTAAAAGAGAGGATGTGCTGGAACTTTTGAAAAGAAATCATTAGAACAGGTAAGTCCACGAATGTTTGGGAGAAACCCTGGGTGACTGCGGGAAACTGAGTACTACTTCAGTGACGGGCAAATTATCGGAGAATATTCTTAGAAAAAGGATTTACGAGAACCTGGAGAAACATTACCTGGTTTGAGAGAATCAGTATAGCTTTGTGAGGGGCAGATCATGTCTCAAGAGCCTGGTTCAATTCAGTGAGGGTGTGACGGTTATACTGACGGTTATCCATGGTAGGAGCTTTCGGAAGGCTTGGCATCCTAGGAAAGTCGTCTTGTGGATTCACAACTGACGCGCAAAAAGGAAGAGGGTAGTTGTGGATGGAGCGTTTTCTCCCTGGATATAGGTGAAGATTCTGCAGAGATCTGCGCTGAGACTGCCGGATTTCTGTGCTTTAAAAATGATGTGAATAAGGAAGTGGAAGGGTAAGTGAGTGAATTTGCAATGATGCGGAATTTGGTTGAAACATGGATAGTGTGGAAGGTTATCAAAGATTACACCAGTACAATGACTGGACGACGGAGAGCTGCTCTGAAAAGTTACAGATGGAGATCGACCATTACGATCGACGTTACGGAGTGATTCACTTTGGAGGGATGAATTTGAAGTCAGAGGTGATACTTCTTCGTGTCAAACGAGAGCCGTACATTAGTAACAGATCTACAATGGAATCAGAGCGGTGACACTTTCTACAATAAGCCGAGGCACGGTCGTCGGTACGAGTATCACAATAGGCACGGAGCGGTGCACTGCAGGAGCAGGAAGAAGTGTGATTGACAGGTGAGCTTTAACACTTCCGCTGTTCTAAACAGACTCATAGTGACGCTCGAAAGGCAATATAAATAACAGTAAATCAGGAGAAAAAAATTACAACTTTGTGGCAAATAGTACAACAACCTGGGAACCTGCGGATAGTTCACAGATTTCACTTGGTACGTCTGTTCAAACAGCGAATGGATGGAGAAAGAGCGGTAGAAATGTGACAGGTTTGAGAATAACCTTAAAGTTAAACAGACGGCATCTCCCGTCACGGGTATGGGGTGGTCAAGTCTTTCACTGGCAGGGGTCAGGTTCGTGTCAAACAGCACATATTGTTCTTCAAACTGTCAACAGCCCTCCCTAATTTTCCGAATACACGCTCCGTTTTTTTTTCTCGCAAGTCCCTGGAATATCGCTGTGGATCTTTTAATGTCTTTGGAGGAACGTAAGTGCAGTGTGTTTTATCGTAATGTATGTCAGCTGTCACTGTGATTTCCATCATTCCAAACGCCCGGAATGGCTGGAAGGCACGAAAGAAGTGATGAACGATTGTTCCGCTTTAATAAAAGAGTGTTCTCTATTCCCCAGCCAGGACAAACTCCTTCCTTCAATTTCAGAAGCGAATGTGCTCAGTCAAATCTTACAAAATAAATCGACTACATGATGAATGCCTACTTTAAAAGCAACACAGATATAAAAATGTCCTATTTCAATATCTGAAGCCAGGTATCATGAAAAATAACATGAAAATACGCACATTATAAATTGTTCTAAAGTAAATAGATTTCAGTATCCCTTGAGGAGCAAAATTCACGATACTGCGAGAGAGTGAGTATAAATAGTTTAACGTAAGTGTTTGTGTAGTTGGTTGTTTACTAATACCCCTGACGTGATAGCCACGCTGATTACCTCAGTGGAATTGTTCTCACCTCAACAAAATTCTGCGAAACCGATCCCCAGACCATCTGAGCAGCTGAAACTTTCCATACAACTGAACGCTGCTTCTGACGGAATATGGGATATCCGGCGATTTACTAAATCCCGGCTACTTTCTATCCCACACTTGGTGTCCCTGGTAAAATGCCAGAGCTGGTTACTTTATGTATGGTGTCGTCGTTACTACGCTGCGGTATCCGCACTGTTACTAAGCACAAATGCTACCGTCGGCTGAAACGTGTTTCCGGAATTGAGTATTCCAGCATCTGATTGTTTTATTTTCATTTTCGTACTTTGATCGAAGTGATTTTTTGTTTGTCAATTACGTTCGTGCCGTTATTGAAATTGTTTCATAATTTCACCTGGCTAGGCTTTCTGAACTGACGCTGGTCTCTGCTTTTCTAGGTCCGAGTTTCTCTCAGTGTAGACTCTTCGACCGTATAACAACGTGGCAGATTATTTAAATGATGGTCCGGTCTGTTTTCGACACGTAGTTCTATACTTACATGAGTCAGGATAAAATGTGTTTTGTATCTTTTGATTCCACTTTTCACCGCTGCAAACAATCCCGTCAGTATTACACCTTTAATAATTGAAATGGTCTTTACGTGAGTCGTGGAACAGATTATTTTCTCTGAACTGTGGGAAGGTCGCCAATGCACTGACATTCACATGCGTCATTGTCGTGCAGCCGGAGTGCAGCGATGGAGACCGCACACTTTGGACTCCCACTATCCTCTTCCAAACAGAGCATATCCATGGAGGTTTTCAGAGAGTTGCTGCTGACAATATTTCTATTTGCTTCCCAATTTCTTGAGGTTAATTTACCTGCAATTGTGATCCTATCTCGGGGAAAATGCGGACTCTCCAAATGCATCACCCGTTACCTGGTTGGAATGGCCTCAGCGGATCTGATGGTGGTTATCGTTGTTGCTTTAGTGGAACAGACCAACAATATCTACATGTATTCAAGATCCCTGCTTATCACTCCTGTATGCGCTCTAACACCTGTATTTGGGAGGGTAGCGACGGACTGTTCTGTTTGTTTCACGGTCAGTTTTACTTTCGATCGCTTCATCGCAATATGTTGTTGAAAGCTGCGGGAACGATACTGCACTGAGAGAACAGCAACGGCAGTTATCGTGACCCTGGTTATAGTGAGCTGCGGGAGATGTGTCCCGTTATACTTTGCCATTGAACCTTACGTCATCATTGACGACACGCCGTGGCGGCGCACCGCCATATCTGAATACGCTACTTCACCGATGTGGAGAGGAAACGCAATACTGGACAGTATTTTAGCATCATTGCTACCAATTGGCTTAATCCTGGTGTTTAATGTTTAATGTAAGGTTTATCTCTGTGGCAAATAGAGTCCGCAGAAGGCTTTGGCACAGCAGCGACAATCAGAAAGATGCCGAGGTGGAAAACCTCAGAAAATCGATGATTTTGTTGTTTTCTATATCAGCAAATTTTATATTATTTTGGATGCCTTATGTAGTTCATTCCCTGAAATAGCAAGTGCAAAACTATTTTTACAAGGACATATATTTGCGTTCTCCGGTATACATCCTACAACAATGTGCGAACATGTTGCAAGTTATCAGTACCAATACTAGCATCTATGCACTGACAAAGAGGAAATTCAGGGAAGAGCTGAGGAAAAGAATGACGTATGTGTTTCCATTAAATGGTCATCTGTGTAGATAACGCCCGCGTCTAATGATAATACCGCTGAGGTTTCAAATAAAGCTGTATTACAATGAACAGGATCGGCAAATACGTCTTGAATTCAAACAGTCATATGCCTGGTCGTCCGGAAAATGCAGAATTGGCGGACGATTCTTGACTTCATACAGTTCAGGTCGCTAACAATACAAACGTTTAGTGCTGCTGGCGTGATTGTTACTTTGGTTGAAGTTTGTTCCAAACTAACACAAACACCCGACTGTCACAAGAGCAGGGATGGCTTCAGGACTTTCTGTGTTTAAGGGTCGGGCAAAAGGTAGAGGGAGTGCGATGGCAAACCAGGGATAGTATCGCAGATGCAGAAAGGGAGGACAACGTGGAGCGTTCGTTTATTAATGGAATGCGAGACGAACACCGAAGCATGAAGGGCGCGAACTCACTATGTGGAGTATTCTGTCAAGCCGTCCACCAGTTTAACAAAATAAAAAATGCAACAGGAACAGTGGGAACCGATCGGGAAGCGGAACCTGGACATGTGCCATGCTAGTAGAACGGAGAACTAAAACTTCCCTTATATTCATTGCATCTCCTCATGGTAAGAGGTTTAGGTATGGCATAATTGCTCAGTTGTGTCCAAGAATGATTCATATCAGTATCAGAAGGCAGGCGGGCTAGCGAACAGTCCGTACTGTATCTAATATTAGAAAAGGAAACCTGTCAAGTGACAGATCTCTCCACTGGTCAGCAGTTCAGAACGATGGGGTAGAAATCGCCGAGATTTTCCTTGCACAGGGATAGGAGCAGGGTGCATGGAAGTGGGGGTCTGCAATGTATGTTGATACCTGGCAGCAACCTAGGAACGTAAATACGGAAATGACGTACTCAGGGAAAGGGGAAAGAGATATGTGGAGATTGTTTAGGGAGCACTGACATGGGGCTCAGTAAGGGCTTGCCTCATTGACGCAGGGAAAGGATGACAGTGTAAAGTAACCCTGGCTGACAAGAATATTGGAACAGCTCGCCAAGAGGAAGAAAAAAACGATATTTGAGGTTTAGGACGAAAGGATCGGGTAGCGTTATAGCGAGTCAAGGTGCAGACAGGAAATAATTTAACAATGGAATTAGAAGAGGTAGAATGGGACTTGAGAATGTCTTGACGAGTTGCACTAAGGTAAGTGATGAACAAGAGGACGACGAGGGAGAGTGTGGGAAAGGAGTAGTGAAAGGAGTAAAAAGGAGTAAATAGTGGAGGAGTAAAGGCGGCAGTGAAGCTCCTCACTGAAAATATTGATGAATGTGAACACAGCTTCAGAAGGCAGATATGCACGGAAACGCCGACGCTAAGATAGAAGATGCGCTGGAAACTTGGAAAAATTATGATAGAAGATTTCCCGTTGCCGTAAGGGATATAGTCCAGGTGAATTGGGAAAGTGAGCGAAGACATTGCTGAGCTTTTGGGCAGTGTATTTGCGTCTTCGCGGGCCACGGAAGTAGAACTGGAAGAGTGGAGGTTGGCAAATGTCATTCCTTTGTTCAAGACAGATAATAGGGATACTCCTTGGAATTATAGACCAGTGGGTCGTATGTCTGTAGAGTGTAAACTATTGGAGAAGATTATCAGAGAGGACATTCATGAGTATTTGGAGAAACGTAGTCTGGCTACCGACAGTCATCACGGCGTGTTCTCCTTTATAACCAGATTGAAATATTTGAACAAGTGGAAATAAAAGAAACAGATGAATCTGAACAGTCTACTTGTGTGCATTAATTTTGGTCAGGCGTTTGATCAGTTCCCCATAGTAGATTAATTCAGAAATTTAGGAGACATGGGATCTACGGAAATCAAGCTGCGTTGACTTAGGATTGGCTTACTATCAGAAGGCAGATGATAAGAAAATATTTTAGGCAGCACTTGCATAGGGTTCTGGAGAAGTGAAGGAAACATGTTATACTAGATGATATGGGTCATCTAGTCTAAAGAAAACAATAAGCTAACAAGGTTTAGAAAGCTAAGATCGGACACGGCTGTAGAGTTACAAGGCTGCCAGGGACGAACTGAAGAATGGAATTAGGAGAACTTGAAACCTCTGCAGAAGGCCTAAATTAGGATTAAGGAAAACCCCACGACATTCTAGTGAGAGTAGGACCGGTCAGGGATAGAGATGAAACATACGGCTTTTTTTTTTTTTTGGTGCAGGTGCGACAGGTTCTTAAGGAGGACATTACTTCAAATTTCACCAGTAGATGAGATCCTGATGTTAGTGGAGACAGTTTCAAATGGGCGTATGTGCAACAACAGGACGAGGCTAAAAAAAGATGTGGATGTACAAGTTCTTTTGAACATACAGATAAGTAAGTCCTTATGGGAGGTTGCGAGAAACAGGTTACTGTGGGAAGTGGATGAGGATATTGCTGCGCCCTTGGTAATTACCTCTGAGTTATTACTGCCGAACATGTAGTATCAGGGGACCTACTTCAGTGTTGGGCAAATTATTGGAGAACATTTTTAGAAACCGAATTTGCGAGGTTTGTGAGAACCGGATTTGAGTGAGTCAGAATGGCTTTGGGAGAGGCAGGTCATAGCTCACTGCCTGGTTCAATTCTGTGAGGATGTGACAATGCACAATGTTAAAGGTAGAAAAGTTGATCTGGTATAAATAGATCTTAATAAGGCATTTGATACGGTTAACCACGGTAAGACCGTTCATAGCGTCAGAAGGCTTGTAATCCAGGGAGAGCTGATTGGTGGCTTCAGGACTGACGCCCACAGGAGGCAGACTGTAGTTGCGGATGGAGCGTTTTCTCCCTGGATGTCGGTGACCGGTGGAGTCCTGCAGAGATCAGTTTGAGACCGCTGGCTTTCAGTGTTTTTATGAATGATTTGGATGAGGAGGCAGAAGCGTGGTTTATTGTATTTGCAATGATGTGGAGGTTGGTGCTATAATGAATAGTATAGAACGTTGTCACGGATTACAACAGGACAGTGACAAGACACAGAGCACTGAGAAGTTACAGTGGAGTTCAACCCGAAAGGTACGAAGTGATTCTCTTTGACAGAATGGATTTGAAGGCAGAGGCATTACTTGATCGAGTCAACTGGGAGCCGCACATGAGTACGAGTTCAACAATGGAAACAGAGTGATGAGACTCTCTCCAATAAGGCGAGGGACGCGCATCAATACTAGACCACAATAGGCACGGAGTGGTACACTGCAAGAGCAGAAGGCAGTGTGATTGACAGGTGAGTTTGACCACATCCGCTGCTCTGCACATACTTAGAGTGATAACTGTCTTATGGAAACAGGTTGAGTGAACTCGGCCTTTACTCCTTGGAGCGACAGAAAATGAGATGTGACCAGATAGAGGTGTATAAGATGATGAGATGCATTGATCGTGCGGATAGTCGCTTTTCCCCAGGGCTGAAATGTCTGCCACAAGAGTGCATAGGTTTAACGTGCTTGGAACTAGGTACAATGGAGATGTCAGGGGTTATTTTTTACAGAGAGCGGTGAGTGCGTGGAATGGGCTGCCGGCAACAATGGTAGAAGCTGATACCATAGGGTATTTTAAATCTTTTGGAAAGGTACATGGGAGCTTAGAAAAATAGACGGCTATGCGTAACCCTAGTAATTTCTAAAGTACGGACATATTCGGCACAATCTTGTGGGCCGAAGGGACTGTATTGTGCTGTAGGCTTTCTATGTTTCCATGTTTCTATGAAAGACAATATACCTGAAAGCAATTCAGGGGAAAAAAAGACAACTTCGTGGCAAATATTAGAACAGCCTGAAAAACTGAGGCATGCTCACAGATTTTGCTCGTTACTTTTGTTCAAACAGAGAATGGATGCGAAATGGTGGTGGAATTGTGGCAGGTTTGAGAATGTCTTTAAAGTTAGGTAGACTGCATGGCACGTCACGGGTGTGGAGTGGTCAAGACATTGACCGGCAGAGGCCAGGTCCCTGCCAAACGCACCATGTGTGCGCTGGAAAACATTGTTCTTCAAGCTGTTCACAGTCTTCGCTAATTTCCCGAGGGCACGTTCCCTTTTTGACCACAGGTCTCTGGAATATCGCTGTAGATCTTTGAGATTGGTGGGAGGAATATATTGCAGTCTATTTTATTGTAACACATGATAGCTGTCACTGTGATTTGCATCACTCAAACCGGCCGAGATGATTGGAACGAAGGGAAAAAAAAGAATGAACGAATGTTCCCCTTTAATAAAGAAGTGTTCTCCATTCCCTCGCCAGGACAAACTCCTCCCCTCAATTTCAGAAGCGAATGTTCTCCGTCAAAAGTTACAAAATAAATCGACTTCAAGATGAAAGCCCACTTTAAAAGCAACAGAGATATAAAAATTATCCTATTTAAATAGCTGAAGCCAGGTTTCACGGAAAATAACATGGAAAATTCACATCATATTTTGTTTAAAAGTACATGGATTGTAATATCCCTTGAGGAGTCAAACTAATCACACGGTACCAGAGCGAGTATAAATAGTTTACCGTAAGAGTTTGTGCAGTTGGTTGTCACTAATTCCCCTGACGTGATAGCCACGCTGATTACCTCAGTGGAATTACTCTCTCCTCAATAAAAATCTGCGAAACCGATCCCCAGTCCATCTGAGCAGCTGAAACGTTCCGTACAACTGAAATCTGCTTCTGACGGAATATGGGATATCCGGCGATTTATTACATCGCGGCCGTTTACTATCCCACACTGGTAGCGGTTGGTGTCCCCGGTAAGATGCCGGATCTGGTTACTTTATGTATGGTGATGTCGATTTGCTGTTTCTCTGATGCGGTATCCGCACTGTTACTAAGCACAGATGCCACCATCGTCTGAAACGAGTTTCTGGAATGGAGGATTCAGGCATCTGATGGTTTTACTTCCATTTTCTATACTTCGATCGTAGTATATTCTTCTTTTGTCAATTAAGTTAGTGCCGGTGTTGTCGCTGTTTCATAATTTCACTTCGCTAGGCTTTCTGAAGTGATGCTGGTCTCTGCTTTTCTAGGGCCGAGTCTCTATCAGTGCAGACACCTCGACCTTATAACAACGTGGCGGCATATTTCCGACACTGAGATCTGTTCTGCTGTATGTCAGTAAATGGGAGCTCGTGCTTTGTATCTCCTTGATGCCACTTTGTCACCGCTACAAATAATCCCGTCAGATCTTTCACCTCTAATAAAGCAAATGCTGTTGTTTACTGTGGCTACCGATTGTTTTACCGTACGTGAGTCGTGGATCTCCGTTGCCTCGCTTTAAACTGTCGGAAGGTGACGAACTCGCTGACACTCACATCCGTCATTCTCCTCCAGCCGGAGCGCAGCGACCGAGACCGCACACACTGGATTCCCGCTTTCCACTTCCAAACCAACCACACACTGCAAAGCATCTGAAGAATGGGAGCATTCGGAGAACTGCTGCTGACCATATTTCTATTTTATTCCTAATTTCTTGCAGTTAATTTAACGGCAATTGTGATCCTATCTCGGGGAAAATGCGGACTCTCCAAATGCATCAGCCATTACCTGGTTGGAATGGCGACAGCGGATCTGATGGTGGTTATCATTGTTGCTTTGGTGGAACAGACCAACAATATCTACATTTATTCCAGATCCCTGCTCATTACTCCTGTCTGCGCTCTGACACTTGTACTTAGGGTCTTAACAACAGACTGTTCTGTTTGGTTCACGGTCAGTTTTACCTTCGATCGCTTCATCGCAATATGTTGCCGAAAGCTGCGGGAACGATATTGCACCGAGAGAACAGCTACGGCGGTTATCCTGACCGTGGTTATAGTGAGCTGCGGGAGAAGTGTCCCGTTATACTTTGCCCTTCAACCTTACGTTATACTTGACAACACGCCGTGGCGGTGCACCGGCTCATATGAATACGTTACTTTACCCGTGTGGAGGGGATACGAATTACTGGACAGTATTTTAACACCATTGCTTCCAATCGGCTTAATTCTAGTGTTTAACGTGTTAACGGTAAGACATATTGTTGTGGTAAACAAAGTCCGCAGAAGGCTTCGGCACAGCAGCGACAATCAGAAAGATGCCGAGGTGGAAAAACGCAGAAAATCGATGATTTTGTTGTTTCCTATATCAGCTAATTTCATATTATTTTGGATGCCCTATGTAGCCCACTCTCTGAAATGGCAGGCGCAAAACTATTTTTACCTGGACAGATATTTAAATTCCCCGGTATACATCCTACAACAATTTGGGTTCATGTTGCAAATGCTTAGCGTGTGCACCAATACTTGTATCTATACACTGACACAAAGGAAATTCAGGGAAGAGCTAAGGAATGGAATGATGTATGTGTTTACATTAAAGGGGCATCTGTGTAGATAACGCCCGCGTCTAATGATAATCCAGCGAAGTTTTCAAATAAAGCAGTTTTACAATTTTTACAAGGTTTGGCAAATAAGTCAAAAGTTCAAGCAATCAAATACCTGGTCATCTGGAAGTTGCAGAATTGGCGGAAGATTGCTGACTTTATACGGTACAGGTGGGTAGCAATACAAACGTTCAATGCTGCTGGCGTGATTGTAACAATGGTTGAAGTATGTTCCAAACTATCACAGACACTCGACTGTCACAAGCGCAGGGATATCTGCAGGAATTTCGGTGTTCTAGATTTTGAAAATGGACAGAGTAGGGTAACACAGTGTAAAGGGGGTGAGATGGCAAATCAGGAATAGTATCGCAGATGCAGAAAGGGCGAACTTGGAGCGTTGGTTTGTTAATGGGCTGTGAGACGAACAGAGGAACATGAAGGGCGAGGTTACCCCACTTGAGGTATTCTATACAGCCGCCCACCAGATTAACAAAAATAAAATGGCAACGGGAACAGTGAGGAATTCATCGGGAAGCGGAACTTGGACATCGGCTATGTTATTGGCACTGGTAACTGAAACTTCCATAGTATTCTTTGGCACCTCCTCAGGGAAAAACGTTTAGGTATGGCATAATTGCACAGATATGACCATGAAGGATTCATTTCACTTCATGAAAACAGGCGGACTCGCGAACAGTCCACACAGGACCTAATATTAGAAAAGGAAACGAATCGGCTGATAGATATCTCCGCGGGTCAGCATTTCAGAACGACAGGGCAGTACTCCGTGACATTCACTTTGCGCAGGGATAGAACAAGAGACCATGGGATGTATTTAATTGGGGGACTGCGATGTGTGCTGCTACGTGGTAGGAACTTGGGAACGTACACTGGGAAATGATGTACTCAGGGAAATGCACGACAGATACATGGAGATTGTTCAGGGAGCACTGACATGGGGTTCAATATAGGCTCTCTCATTGACGCAGGGAAAGAATGATAGCGTAAGCTAACCCTGGGTGACAGGAAAGTTGGAACAACTCATCAAGAGGAAGTAAAATAGGTACTTAAGGTTTTGGAGAAAGTATCAGGCAGGGTTACAGCGCGTCACAATGTAGACAGGAAAGTATTTAATAATGGACTTAGAAGAGTTAGAAGTCCTTGGAGAGTTGCACTGTGAAGAACAGTAGGAGGCTGGAGAGAGTGTGGGCAGATCAGAGATAAAGGAGGAAAACTTGTGTCTGGAGTCCAAGGAGACAGTGAAGCTCCTCACTGAATACAACGAAGAATGTGAACACAGCGGAAAAAAGGCAGATACGCCAGATGATGCCGACGCTCGAAAGAGGATGCGATGGATACTTGGAAAACTTTATGAAGATAATTCCCCCGTGCCGGAAGGGATATAGTCCAGGTCCTTTGCGAAGGCGAGCGAAGATATTGCTGAGCTTTTGGACAGGATATTTGTGTCTTTGCTGGCCGCGGAAGAATGACTAGTTGATTGGAGGGAGGTTGGCAAATGTTATTCATCTGTTGAAGAAGGATAATAGGTATATTTGTTGGAGTTATAGACAAGTGAGTCTGACGTCAGTAGTGGGTAAACAATTGGAGAAGATTATTGTAGACGGAATTTATGAGTATTTGGAGAAACGTTGTCTGGCTACTTGGAGTCAACGTGGCGTTTTGAAGGGCATGTCGTGCTTTATGGGCGAGATTGAGCAATTTGTAAAAGCTTCAAATAAAACAAACAGAAGAATCAGGACAGTGGATCTTGGTTGATTAATTTTGGTCAGGCGTTTGATGAGTTTCCCGCATTCAGAGAGTCAGGAGGCATGGGATCGAGGGGAAACTGGCTGCGTTGATTCAGAACTGGCTTACTCACAGATAATGTAGCAGATAAAGTGAATTCTGGCTGGGAAAACTATCCAGCACATTGTGTGTGATGATTGGATATCCAGGATCTGTCGACTTTTTTTCGTCTTTGTGCATCAGCAAATTGGCTATTCGGTCTTTTCTAAAGCGATGTTGTTCTGTATATTGTATCTCTGTTCGCATATGTATTTCCGTGTCCGTGTTTTTGTGTCTGGGAGTGGGAGGGAGTGGGTAAGTGTGTGTGTGTGTGTGTGTGTATGTGTGTGTGTGTGTGTGTGTGTGTGTGTGTGTGTGTGTGTGTGTGTGTGTGGGTGTGTGTGTGTGTGTGTGTGTGTGTGAGAGAGAGAGAGAGAGAGGAGAAAATACTAATTTGTGCACTGAGGGACAGTTCGAAATGGGAAACCGCAGGGGCAAGAGTTGGGGGTCGCTGGATTGGTGTTGGTGAACACCGTATACATATGTATAATTAGACAGCAAAGACCTGAACTTTGTAAATATGGCTGCTCCGTGACTAAACTCAGTCTTTGTTATCAGAGCTCCGGCATTATTTCCAACAGATGAATCGCTGTTGATGTGATGTCAAAGAATTTTGATACATTTATCTTTACTCGGCCCAACGTTTACATCGGAGTAATCGGTGTTGAACTGAAGTGCTTGTTCAAGTAACTGTAACTAAGACAATTAGTCAGAGGTATAAACATATCTCTGGAGACCCATCCTTTGTATAAATCAGGGACGTTTGAATGCATCAGGTCTGTGTGTACAGGTGTAACAAAGTTCATACATTCTCACTGAAATGGTGTATCCGCTCATCGGGCGAATACAAGAATTTTACTATCCTTTTATTTCGGTCTTTGGAATTCTCGGTAAGCCACAGTGGCAACTGTCTTTGGTGACAACTGAAAGTTAATTCCAATGTTTCTGTCGCTGTTTTCCACTGTCACTTGTCCACTCCCACTGGTTCGCATTTCAGGAATGGAATGGAAACATGGGAATGTGGATTCTGGGATCTAGATGGAAGACAAACTGATGCAGGATTTTAGCGATTTGACTAGCATCAGTGGAATTCAATAGATTAGGTAGAGTTTTCCAGCTGTTTGTGTTCAATAATGTGATCCTGGGGTGCCTGTGCTTTTGGCCTTCTATGAGCTGCACTGTATTGGGGAATAATCTGTATACGCAGCCCGCGGAGATTATCCCAATTTATTGCCTGTATTTGTATTTGAGCGATTATCTGTGTTAGGTGTAGCAATCAAACCAACAATTGGTTGTAACAATTTAGCTAATGTGAGGGGTTCCATGTTGCAGCATGAAACTTTTGTGGATTTTTAGTAAATGTGGGCGCTGTGACTGAATGTGAAGCAGTTGATGGAAAGCACAATGAAGTCGTTGCTGAGTCAATTTTCAGAACCGAAGTGTGGCTTCATCGTTGTCAATACTGTGAAATGTCTATTACGTCCACGTCAGACGGAGCTGCAGCTGCTGCTTACGGTACCGAGATTGCTGCAGGCAGGAGAATCTCCGCCTACCCCCGTTTCTCTGGGATGCATTCCATGGGAGCTGCCATGTCTTTCTGTGAGGTTATGTCAGATTGCGCAGTATTTGTTGGAATCAGTCAATGTTCGGTTGTGAAGTCTGTCAAGAGGCAATTGCTGGATTAGAAAACAAACATGCGGAATGCTGGAAGCACTTAATCCCAATTAGCTTTCATTGAAAGACTAACCAGATAATATTCAAATCAGGGGGCTCTCTGAGAACAGTACTGAAGAGAGACACGTGAACTATTTGTCTACATAATCAGTTTTGCCTGGAAGAGTGTTTCAAACATTTCCTGTTTCTGTTCCGTCCCTCGGTGTTCTATCGCTGAAAGGGAGCACCATGGAAGTTTATGATTTTCTAATGGAAGATTCCCGTCATTACCAGCCGGATTTATCAATTCCATCTACAGGAGGCGGGAAGACGCCCGCAGAAAATATTCCAACTACTATTGAATCTGTGAAGGTAGTTACCCAGTTACAGTTTTCGCTCCCAATTCACGTTTCAGTCATTAGTAAGGAATCATTGACAGATCATATTTACTTTAGTTTACGATATAAACTCATTTTGCTACGCCGCCTGTGCGCCCTCGCGACTCTTCCACCTCTAAATGCAACAATAACGTGAAAACATTACAGTGTCCCCTCAAACAGCTGGATTGGCGTCCGCTCAGTATTTTCTCAACTTGCTGTCTCCTGCCTCTCTTCCAGCGAACTTGCTGGCGATTGTGATCCTGCTCCGGGGAAAGTGCGGTCTGTCCAAATGTGTCACTCTCTACCTATTGGGAATGGCAGCAGTCGATCTCCTGGTAGTTCTCTCTGATGTGGACCTTTTCGATTTACTTTCGTAGATCATCCCTGCGCATCACTCCTGTGTGCAGACTCAATAGGTGGCTGGTTTATGTGAGCACTGCGACCTCTGTCTGGCTGACTGTTGCTTTCACCGTCGATCGATTTGTGGCTTTTTGCTGTGAGAAGCTGAAAGCAAAATACTGCACCGAGAGAACGTCGGCTGTGGTTATCGGGACAGTGAGTGTGCTGGCCTGTTTGGAGAGTGTCCCTTGGGGACTTGTACCGGAGCCGTTGGTAATAATTGACGGTGTTCCCTGGGATTGTGTTTATACACCGAGCTTCCAAAAGTCTCCCGCATGGGCGGCTTTTGAGATGTTTCACCGCATTTTAACCCCTTGTGTCCCATTCTTTCTGATTTTGCAGCTCAATATTCAGACTGTCAGGCGGATTCCAGCGGCCAGTCGAACCCGAGGGGGGTTCCGGGGACAAAAGAGTGGAGAGAACGACAAGGAACGGGAGATGGCGAACCGACACAAATCCATCGTTTTGCTCTTCAGCATAAGGGGTAGTTTCATACTGTCGTGGGTAACTCAGTTGGTATTTTATATCTCTCAACGCATTCCAAAGAGTTGTATTTACTCTGTCACGGATCCCCGTTCCATCACAGGAGACACGTCAGGGATGCTGCAGGCTCTCAGTTTCTGCACAAACAAGTGTATTTACGCCCTGACTCAGAACAAATTCCGAGCGGAACTAAAGAATGCGGTGCAATACCCGCTTAATCTTATTTTGAAACTCATTAAACGTTATAACTGAATGATATAAAGCATGATAATGCAGCTGCCTTCATTCTTCCTATTCTGTGCCCCCGCTTGCGGGTAAATGGAACCAATGTGATGGGGAAACAATGTGGAACCAACAGTTACAACGCGAACGGAAGAAAATGTGCAGACACTAGAACTACAAACAACGCACATAAATCAGAGTCCTGATGAAGGGTTTCGGCCCCAAATGTCGATTGTTCACTCTTTTCCATAGAAATGCCATTTGCACCTCCCCTCCCGCTCTTATTCAATCGAAGTTTCAGGCGAACCTGTAATCCCTGTTTCCCGGTTTTGACAACACTGTCTGATACAGAGTATATTTTCGCCTCTAGCAAAGACACCTGCTCCCGGCACAACACGTCTTTATGTCAAACTTTTATTTTATTCTCCTTCTCTCGGCCACCTTCAACTATCTTTCAGCAGGAGTAATTTAATTGACCTTCCCTTCTGAACAGCTGGCACCGTACAGTAAGAATGCAGATTTTTACTCCAGCCGCTGCCATACTGGTAGGGTGCATACCCTGACAATATCTATCATGGTATCATAAGGACCAAGGGGACCGGTCTTTGAAACAGATGGACACACACTGTGGAATTGAAACTGCTTTACAAATGAAGCAAAATGCCATTACTTTTATTTGACGCTGTAGATTGAGAGAGAAAGAGAGAATGTGACATCGGAGGGTGAGTGCGAGAGAGGGGGCGCAAGAGAGAGAGACAGAGAGGCATCGCGAGAGATAGGGCGTGCGAGAGCGCGAGAACGAGGCAGGTAGAGAGAATAAAATCAGAATTAAGTTGTTAAGTGGATATTGTGATATTCTCAGACGTGTTGATAGGATGGAGGAGGTGATTTGAGGTCAAAGAGCATTAAGGTGGCTAAATACTTCAGGGGATGTAGTTCATGAGGGGACACAGACCACATGAAGGCAAACATGTACTTAATATTGTGATCATTGCGAGCACACACAAATGCTGCGAGATCTGTCCCTGTGCTGTGCTTCCACTGTTAGCGTTGGGAAATAACTCGCACGGTACCATAAGGGCACTGGCATTTACAACTGATGTTAGCATTCTGTAAGACAAAGGCCTTTACCACAGTTGGACAGAGAACGACCTGCCTAGCCATGGAACAGTACTGGAAGCGCTGAGATTCTTATTATATGCTGACACTTAACTGGATTTTTCCTGTGTGACCAGAGACTGATACAAACTCTGCAATGAAAAGAAATTTAAATATAATACAAACCATACTCTGTTCGGCACTCTATCACGAGCCATTAGAGCTGACTAAACATAGAAGCAAAATGGAAAAACACGTACCCACAAGCTCAGCCCTGCACTTTGGGGCCACTGATTACCAGTACCATCGAGTGGCTGTGCAGAGAAGGGCTGGAAAGACTGCACATTGCACTGTCAAGACACAGCCCAAAACAGACTCTACTCAGCCCGCTGTATACACCAGCCACCTGCAAAACTGGAAGAACACAGACGGCAATCTTGCTCTGGACTGCATGGACACTGCTCAGTTTAGCTCTGGCACTGCAGGCAGGGAAAAACAAAATAATAAATCAAACACAAATGCAGCTGCAACTCAGTTTGTTGAGGAAGGGGACGATGCTACTCTGGTTTAAACATGCCCTGCATACGAGCCTGTCCAAGAACAGTCAACACTTGACCGCCTTGAAAATGTGCGCTACAACATCTAGAGTTCCAGTACTGGGGCACAGTTCTATGAAACTCTTAAAACTGTGCAGTGAAGTCACTGAACTGTGCACACCCAATAATGTACTCCGCCCGGAATGCAAGTAGTACTGCACTGCACTCCACCGGGAATACAGATAGTGCAGATAGTGCAGTATAGTACATTACACTGATAGAGTACACTATTACAGCCCCGGCACTGCACTCCGCCGGGAATACAGATTGTGCAGTACAGTACTTTACACTGGTAGAGTACACTAGTACAGCCCCGGCACTGTACTCCGCCGGGAATACAGATAGTACAGTATAGTACATTACCCTGGTAGAGTACACTAGTACAGCCCCGGCACTGTACTCCACCGGGAATACGGATAGTACAGTATAGTACATTACACTAGTAAAGTACACTAGCACAGCCCCAGCACTGTACTCCGCCGGGAATACAGATAGTACAGTACAGTACATTACACTGGTAGAGCCCCAACAGTTCAAGGGCAGGTACTGGTGCAACACTGACACAGAACTTCAATTCATGGATACTATTCGTTTCCTCCCTCCCACTGCACATTATTCAAGACATACCAGAAAGTTGACAAAGGGGAACATTGGAAGTTGTGTGCTTCAATTTCCAAAGGTTTTTGAAATGCCATCATAAGAGCGAGAAACGGAAATGTTGGCACGCTAGGGAAGTTTGAAAAAGCAGCAGAGTATCTCGTGGCTATATTTCTCCCAATATTGACAGGGATTCTTAGTGTATATGCTTAGCGGAGCAAAATTTATTGCAAGTATCCTGGAAAATTTGCAGGTATTTACAGCCAATGCTACCTCAGTTAAGGCGAATAATGAAATCCGCGAACACGTCATGACCCTGAGCAGGACCAGAGTAGTTGGGAGCCCGGAAGCGATATATTGCAGTGATTGACTGGGTGAAGGACAAGACTTGTAACTTTCACGAACCCTGATTTATTAC
This sequence comes from Hypanus sabinus, assembly GCF_030144855.1. NCBI lineage: Eukaryota > Metazoa > Chordata > Chondrichthyes > Myliobatiformes > Dasyatidae > Hypanus > Hypanus sabinus. Next base: position 481,147 of record NW_026781232.1, on the reverse strand, counting down.
AGAATTCGGGGCTGTAGTTGACAAAGAGGGTATCAAGCACAGCACATCAGCAATATTGTACGAGTTAGTTACTTGATAACTGCAAACATGCAGTTGCAATTAAAGTTATCGAGGGTTTCGGGAGATGGGAAAAGTGGTCATGAGAAGCATCTTGAAGACAAGATGAGACAATGGCCGAGAGATCGTCTAGACACCTCATGAGCTTAAGAGGCATTACGGGATTAAAAGGTGCTGCTAAAGATTAGCGTGACAATCTTATTTGGAACGAAGGGAAATGGAAAAAAAATAGTGAATATATAGGGAATGTATACCTTCAATTTCTATTTTGTAGAAACTGATGGGTGACGTAATTAAGGAAATGAGTGATGTCTTGGACCACATATGAGTTACAGGGAGGAGCTGTTAGCACCTTACAATGTATTAAGTTAGATAAATCTCCAGGGCCTGGCAAATAGGACTTGGTGGGAAATTAAAGAACATCTTACAGAGACACCCTTCGAAATGCTGGCTTCGGATCTGAGATTTCGGACAATTGTAGAGTGCTTAGCTTGATTCCACTGTTTAAAAAGAGTAGCAAAAACAAGCAAAAATACTATCATCCTGACATCAATGGTGAGTAAATTGCCGGATCGGGTTTTATGGGATAGGTTTCACCAACATTTCGAGAGACAGTGTCAGATTTGGAACAGTCTGTAAGACTGTGTGCGAAAGTCATGTCAGACAAATGCCTTAGATTTCTTAAAGGGCGTAACAGACAGACCGTCAGACATACTTTATTGATCCCGAGGGAAATTGGGTTTCGTTATAGTCGCAACAACCAAGAATAGTGTCGAAATACAGCAATATAAAACTATACATAATTAAATAATACAAGTAAATTATGCCAAGTGGAAATTAGTCCAAGATCAGTCTATTGGTTCAGGGTGTCTGACTCTCCGAGGGAGGAGTTGTAAAGTTTGATGGCCACAGGCAGGAGTGACTTCCTATGAGGCTCAGTGTTACATCTTGATGGAATGCGTCTCTGGCTGAATGTACTCCTGTGCCTAACCAGTAAATTATGGAGTTGATGGGAGTCATTTTGCAAGATGACGTAACTTGGACAGCATCCTCCAAACATCCTCGGGGTGTAATTGAAGATTGCCTTATGGAAGTTCTCTGTATGTATCAAAAGTCCGTCGTGGCAGATTAGTCTAAAAGATTAGATTTCGTGGGATCGAGGAAGTGGGAGCTGATAGGATTTAACTCAGTGGTAGAAAGCAGAGGATACTTGAAAGTTGTTTCTCAGAGAGGAGGCTTGAATTTGATGATGTGTCGCAGGGGTTAGTTCTGGGACGTTTGTGCTTTGAACTTTATATGAATGATTTGGATGTGAATACATGAGGCAAAATTAGTTGGCAAATGATACTAAAGTTGGTGGTGTTGTAGTTTGTCTAGCTGACAATGAAGAATTACAAGAAGTTCATCTGGAAATGTGGGGTGAGCTTTGGCAAATGTCCTTCAATCAGATAAATGTGAAGCAATGCACATTGTGAAACCAGACTAGTGTAGGATTTATAGAGAGAAGGCTGGATCCCTGGGGTGTGCTATCGATCAGAGGCGCCGAGGAGCGCAAGTACATCGCTTAGAGAAAGCAGCGACGCAGATAGAATTAATCATGAAAAACTACATCATTCAGGGAACTGAGTGAGTATGGGCATTAGGAAACACACACAAAATGCTGAAGGGCCGCAGCAGGCCAGGGAACATCTATGAAAAATAGTGCAGTCAATGTTTCAGGTGAGACGCTTCGTCAGCACGGCAGAGGAAGACAGACTCTGTGACGCGTGGCCAAGTGGTTAAGACTTTGATCTGAACGTCGTTAGATCGAGCCTCAGTCGAGGGAGCATGTGCGTCCTTGAGCAGGGCACTTAAACACACACTGTCCCTGCACGTTGATAGCCCGGTAGCGGCGGTTGGTGCACTATGGACAAGACAGGACAGAAGCTGAGGTGCCTGCAGTCCTGATGAAGGATCTCGGCCCGAAATGTCAACTTTACTCATTTCCATGGATGATCCCTAGTCTGCTGAATTTCTCCAGCAGATTGTGGCGTTGTTTGTTTTCCAGCAACTGCAGATTTCCATTTGTTTGTGATAGGAATTAGGAAGTTTTGTTGTTTTTAAGCAACACGTGTGTGAGGCGACGCTTTGAATATTCTGTAAGAATTAGATCATTCTGTTGTAGGAAGATCTGTATTAAATTATAAAAGGGTGGAGCAAGGATTTACCAAGATGTTGCTGGACATGGTGGACTTGAATTAAAGGAGTGTTGCAAATTCCAGTGTGTATAGATAATTGAGGAGTGATCTGATAAAAGTATATTAGACCATGAGTGGCTTGGATAAGCTGAATGCATAGTTGTTTCTCCAGGAAGGAGGTGATTAAAAAGAACACAGATGAGAGATATTTAAAGTTTCAGGAGGCGAGAGGTTGAATTGAGCTGCCTCTGTGTATAAGGAATGAAGAAGATTTTTTAAAAATGTATTTTGGAGAGGGTGATGTATCAGTACATAGATAGTACCACTGGGTATTGGAAATGCTGGTGGGTAACGTGTCAGTGGACGAGAACTTTAGGACTTCTCAGCACAGACGTTAATATATTTTAACTCAGTTCTGGGACAGAGAGATGGATAGTCTGGAAATTAATGCCCATTAAATTATCCTCGACAAGATCTGATAAGTGTGGATGGAGGGAAGTTACAGTGTCTTGAAATTGTACTCACGTATTTCTTATTTTCCACAGAATAACCCAAAACACGGGAAACTGTAAAACATTAGAACTAAAACTCAAAAACTGAAATGTGATAGTTCAGAATTATTTATTGACCCTTGCAGCTATTACAGCCAGAAGAATTTTTAGATAAGTTTCTATTAACTTTACACAACTGAATGAAGCAAGACTTGCCCCATTCCGCCTTTCAGAGTTGCCCAAACTGCGCCAGGTTAGTTGGCAGCGTCAGTGGACAGCAATTCTGAGGTCTTTAGAGAGATTTCATTGACTTAAGTTCGGAACTCTTACTGGGCCATTGAAGGACAGAGTAACTCACCTATAAATTCATGTCTTTTTGTCTCCCGCCGTACTTAAAGAGCAGAGAGACATTTGCAATCTTCCATTCTGCTAGAAAAATTTCAGAATTTGGTGATATTTTGAATGGTCGTTACTAATGACTTTAGCATCTCCTGAGCTATCTCTTTCCGAACGCTAGGGTCTGGTCCATATAGCCCGGGTGACCTATCTACCGTCAACCCTTTCATCATCCCAAGCACCTTTGCATTAGTAAGAGCAATTGCACTCACGCCTGCCCTATGCACTTTGGACTTTTAAGCAGACTGTTGGTGCCTTTCAGAGTCAAGGTCAACGCACAATATTGAATTCGTCCGCCAGTTTTTGAAGTGCATTACACCCACGCCGTGGTCATTTTACAGTGTGCCTATATCCATATTTGTCTCTCTTACACTGCATATTGGATAGAGACTTTTAGTTTATTATTTCATGTACGTAAGTAGTGCTCTTTACTGCGTGTTATTTCTGTTGCATTCCACATTAAAATGACTGAGATCATATCGAAGTGGCATGGCCCAGGACTGAGAACGAGAAAGTATCCGAGATTTGGATGATTTAAGTGTCGTGTCAGATTAAAAATGTGGTGTCATGGATGCCTGGAGTTTCCCGTTGAAGGGGAAGGAGAGGGCATTGTCACGTCCCGATCGTCAATTTCCTATTGTTCTCCTAATTTCCTTTCATTGTGCCACGGTTCCGACCGTTAATTTCCCATTAACTTCTAATTCTCTTTGTTGAAAGAGAACACACCTGATTTCCATCCAGACCTGAAGCATAAGGATCCCGGCGTTACAACCACTTGGTTACAGCCAGATCCTTGGTTTTTGCTTGTGTTCTAATTCACGATTCCCGGCTGCTCAAGACCATGTGTTGTAAGGTTTGCTCCAGTTTCAAGGTTTACCTGTGAAACTCCGTCTGTCTGTGTCAAGGCTCCGTGTCAAGATCCCCCCTGTTTGCTGTTTAACGTTCACGTCCGCATAAGCATCCTAACTCAATCTCCGTGCCTGTGTTCGCTTCATTCGCTCGTTGCAACACATGGGTTTATAGGATTAGGAAGACAGAGTCTGCTTTTGGATCAAATTAAGAAACTACAATAATAAACAGAGGCTGGCCGGAGTTATATACACATTTCTCAGTCGTAACGAGGATGTGGGCTATAGATTGCAGCAGGGGAGAGACAGGGAATGTTAAAAGGCCAAAGTTATGGTAGCCATAAAAGTTTCAATGGTCAGGACGTTTGGGAAAATTGGGTTGGTTTTGGATCCCAAAGGATGGAACTTGTAGGGTTTCTGCACGACGACATTTAGAGCAGCTTGTGATTGAGCACACTACAGTAAGTGCAAGCTGTATTTGTTGATGTATAATCAGTCTGTGATCAGAATTCACGCTGGGGTTTGGGAGGTAGAATGTACAATCATATGAGTATGACAGTGCAGTACCACATAGGTAGGAGTGTGCAACTGGCCAAAGTTGATTAGAAGGGGGCATTAGCACGGACGATGACAGATCAGCAATGCCGCATTAGGGTTAGGGTTAGGGTGTCTCTGGGAGTAAATCAGAAGGCAAAAGATAGATAAATGCCAAAGGTGAAGCAATAGTGTAAATGGAGGATGAAGCAGAAAACCAACATAACTTATTCAATAACTGAATAATTTGTAGGAAATTAAAGGTTTAAAAATAAGAACTAAAAGCAATAAAAGAACAATAAGAAAAGGTGTAATAAAAAGTTACAATAGCTAATGAAATAAAAGACAATATCAAAAGCGTTTTTGGGTGTGCGGGGACTAAAATAAAAACAACAGTAGAACATGATTCTGAAAAGTTCGTAATTAAGAAAGTCCGACAAATTTATTAAGCATTTGTTGATCGTCATTGCGAAATGCACCATCACTCTGACAGAATTTTGATGTCGAGGGCACAAGTGAGAGTCGTTGCCAATACTGGGAAGAAGGTGGTTGGTCGCCGATAGGTCTGGAATTGTCTGAAATGATTGTGGAGGCATTAGTAATCGATAATTTTCAATAGTTATGAGCTTCTTGAATGCTATCAGGGAAATGTACACTTGCAAATGCCACTCCGCACTTTAAGAAGGGAGTGAGGCAAAAGACAGGAAATTATAGGCAACAGGAAACACAGATGGAGCACAAAGGCCAATTCATTTCTCTCACGCAGGTGTCACGTGTTCAAAGCCACAGATGCAAATTCATCCACAGACAAAAGTCAGAGGTCTTCCTGGAATCGGGCGGTGAAGTCGGACAGGGAGAAAGAGAGAGAGAGAGGATGATAAACAGAAAGGGGTAGCGGTTTGCCAAAGAGATGCCCGGCTCTTTGTGAGGGTGAAAATTCAGTTTGTCTGCAAAACAGTCCAAGTTATTTGCACTTGCTTCTGTGGCTATTACAATTCTAATACTGACATCCGTCTGGTTAATTCTGCCCTGTTCTGTGCTTCTATTTGCCACCAAATGCGAACAGACTGAGAACAGAGAGGTTTTCTCATTATCAAACAGGTAACATCTGGTGAAAGGTCACAGGCTGGAAAAAAAGGTATTGCTGGAATGTTACGTGTTGTGGGGGGGACGGGAAGAACGAGGAAGTGGAGGACTGTAGAGCTGAGAGAGGAGGAGAAAGAGTCACAGAGTCCGACAACACAGAAAAAGGGCGTGCGGGATTTGAATTTGCAAGTGGATTGGGAAACTCAGGCTGTTACTGGATCCGAAAAGAAGGAAATATTAGAATGCCTATGAGATGTTTTTTTACAGCAACTTGTGGTTGCATCAGTGATGATAATATGAACTGATTATGCATCTGTGTCTTTTTTTTTCACTACGGACGACAATATGTCGGAAATGCAACCAAGTAGGAGGGCAGAGTCGGTGTCGGTGTCTCAAATATATATGTATAATTTTGCCGATTAATATTGTCCATAAATTTGCCATATAGCCAGATAACCATATTACGATTACAGCACGGAAACTGGCCATCTCGACCCTTCTAGTCCATGCCGAACGCTTACTCTCACCTAGCCCCACCGACCTGTACTCAGCCCATAACCCTCAATTCCTTTCCTGTGTACATACCTATCCAATTTTACTTTAAATAACAATATCGAAACTAGAGCTACAACTTCTGCTGGAAGCTCGTTCCACACTGCTCCCTTGTGTTACTCCTAAACGTTTGCTCCCAAACTCTGAACTTATGTCTACTTGTTTGAATCTCCCCTCCCCTCAATTGAAAAAAAGCCTATCCACGTCAACTCTATCTATCCCTCTAATAATTATAAATACCTCTATCAAGTCCCCCCTCAACCTTCTGCGCTCCAAAGAATAAAGACCTAACTTGTTCAGCCTTTCTCTGAAATTTTTGGCAGAAGTTCAGATGGTGATGAGAAGATGTACAGGAGTGAGATAGATCAGCTTGTAGTGTGTAGTCAAAATAAAAAAAGTTTGTAATTAATGTCAGTAAGACCAAGGCATTGACTGTAGACTTCAGGAAGGAGAGGTCCGGGGAATTCATACCAGCCTCCGTTAAGGGATCAGCAGAGGAAACAATGAGCAGTTTCAAATACCTGGGTGTCAACATCGGCGAAGACCAACCCTGGACCCATCATTAATTCCGAAGAAGGCAGGCAGTTGCTATATTTCATTCGGAGTCCGAGCAGTCTGGATATGACACAAAGGACTTTGGCAAATTTCGGATAGGTGTACCGCAGGGAGCAATCAAACTGGTTGCATCACTCTCTGCTATTGGGTGAAGGTGCCACTGTTCAGGATCACAAAAAGCCACGGAAAGTGGCAGACTCATCCAGCTTTCTGCCTCCTCAACAGCAACGACATCTCAAATAGGCGATGTTTAGGAAGGCAGCATGCAGCATTAAAGACCCTTTGCCCAGAGCATGCCCGCTTCTCATTGCAACCGTCAGGAGGAGATACAGGAGCTTGTGGCCACGCACTCATTGTCTCAGCAACAGCTTCTTCCTCACCGCCCAGCACCGTCAGGCATTACTGAATTATAAAGGATTTGTATTGATCTGTCAACAGTTATTGTATTCCGGAATGGTCCTGGAGGTCTGAAAATTGTAAACATCGCTCCACTCTTTAAGAAGGGAGAGTGGCAGAACACAGACAGGTAGCATGACGTCAGCTGTAGGTAAGACATTGGAATTTATTATTAACAATGAGATTTTGGGGAGCTCGAAGACACATGATAAAATAAACCGTAGTCCACATGGTTTCCATGAGGGGAAATCATTCTTGACGAAATTGTTCGAATTATTTGCGGAAATAACAGGCAGGAAAGGAGTCAGTAAATGTTAATTGAAAGAACTTTTAATAGGTCTTCTAAATTATTTCGTAGCTGACGCTAGAACCGGAACAAGCGTGATAGGGGATTGGCTGATTGGAAAGAAACAATGAGTAGGTACAAAGTCGACATTACTGGTTGGCTACCGGTGACTAGTGTTGTTCGTTCAGCAGTTGCTGTTGGTTGGGGCCACTTCTTTTCACATTATATTCTGTCAATGATTTACATGGCAGAATAGACAGTTTTGTGCCAAGTGTGTGGATGATAAGTGGAGGTGTTGGTAGTTGTGGGAAAGTTATATATCTGATAAAAACTTAGAAATATTAGGAGTATGGGCATTAGGTTTCCCCCATCTTTTTTTCTCTATGCATGGAAGATACTCAGGAGGCCCAGTTTTCTTCTTTGCTATCCTTTCGTTCTTCATACAGCTGCAGAATTCTTTGGGATTACATTTCTCGTAGTCTACCAGAACAAACTCATGCGTTCTTTTAGCACTTTTGATTTCCTCCTTAAGTGCTCTCTGGCATTCCCTTTACTCAGGTACCTAAAGTTCCTTCCATCCCCTACTTATTGTGCACCGCTTTCCTCCTCGGACCGAGGAGCTGAATATCTCTTGTAATGTTTCCAAAATCTATTATGTTTGCTGTTTTTATTCTGACAGGATCACACACACTCTGTTCTCTCAAAATTTCATCTTTGAAAGCCTCCACATGCAAATCATACTTTTTGCCAGAAAATAACCTGTACCAATCGGCACTTGCCACATCGTTTCTGATAATGTGAAGATTAGCCTTTCTGCAATTTAAAACGACAACCGAGGAGCAGAACAATGTGCACCTTAATTGCCTTTAAACTGAAGACTCGAACTTCAAGGCGAGTAGTTCTGGGTAAGATTCCAGCTAGTTCTTTGCAAACTTTCTGCTGTGGGTAGAGTTTCGAACTAGCAAACTCGTTCCCGTAATCAAACATGACCTGCAGCGTCTCATTCCCCAACAGGAGATCAAGTATCGCACACCCTTGCTCTGTCATGTCGGAAACAGTGTATCCCTGGAACATTGAGCCGATAGTGGAGTATCAGTTTCTCCTGCAACCATGTCTCAATAGAGTCATGTTTCCACATGGTGACCACACCAGTCTCTCTGCCAATATGTCTTGCATTGAAATACACATTGAAACATACAGAACTCAGAATATTCGTCTCGCTGGGCTCGATTTTTGCAGTTCTATCTCTGTATGCAGGCATTACAACATCATTCCACGCAAACAATCTACGATCTGTTCCATCACTCATGTTTTCAACTCACACCCGCAACTCCAGTTTAAAATCAAGACTCCCTTGCAGTGGAATGACAAAATCTTCACCAATTCTTTCCTAACTCCAGCACTGGGCCACACACAGAATGGCGAGTTCGCTTAAACATAATGTTATATATCCGTTACAAGTGCTTATTTATGCACAATCCAAAATCTCCTCAGGAACTATGGCATACGGAACGTCCCGACCGCCTCCACTTGCTCCTTTAGATATCCCTCTCCTACTATGCAATCCAATGTCTCTTCGGGAACTGTGGCGAACAGATTTGTTCAGAGCAGCAAAGGAAGCTGGATTCCTCATGATTAATTTGCCAGTTAAATAAGCTGTACGGAAAGCAAATGCAATATTTGCATTTAATTTGACAGGAGTAGAATATCAAAGGAAGGATGTAATGCTGAGGCTTTGTGTGACATTTGTTTGATTACATTCGCAATATTGCAGGTAGTTTGGGGACCCTGATCCAAGAAAGGATATGCTGATATTGGAAAGGGTCCAGAGAAGGTTCATGGGAATGATTTCGTTAATGAAATGGAGAAGCTTTTGATAGCTCTGGATCTGTCCTCACTGGAGTTTGTGAAAATGATTGGGTTTGGAGTGGATGTATCATATAATGGGGGTCACTAGAATCAGATGGTCCTCCGAATAGAAGAATATCCCTTTAGAACAGTGATCAGAAATGCTAAATAATTGGTTATATTTACAGCAGAGATTAATATGTTATTGATTTTTAATGGTATTGAAGGTTACCGGGAGAGGCATGCATTATGGCACAGCAGACAAGATGGCCCCGAATGGTCTAATTCAGCTACTATGTTTTACCGAAAAACTGTCATGTCCCCATTAGTGTAAGAGCCAAAGGTAACAAGATCACGGAACACGAGATGTTGAGGGAAATTTTGAGGGTTGGGTAAAATGAAGAAAGGAGATGTTTCACAGGCAGAGTGAGCTAAATACAGTAAGTATGAAAAGTGTCAGAATGTTTAACAAGGACATTTGAATGACAGGGATGGATGTCATGAAATATCACTGTTAGAATTGGTGAAGGTAAAACCAAGGGTGTTTTCAAATCAGATTTGGGGAAAGTTCTAGCCAGCGACAGCGGATTGTCCATTAGTGAGGTGTCAATCTGTGCATGTAGCATGATACTCTCGTAGATGATTTGGAACGTCAACAGAGGAGCAGAACAATGTGCACCTTAATTGCCTTTAAACTGAAGACTGGAACTTCGAGGCGACAGATTCTGGGTTAGAATCCAGCTAGTTCTTTGCAAACTTTCTGCTGTGGGTAGAGCTTCGAACTAGCAAACTCGTTCCCGTAATCTAACATGACCTGCAGCGTCCCATTCCCCAACAGGAGATCAAGGTTCGCACACCCTTGCTCTGTCATGTCGGAAACAGTGTATCCCTGGAACATTGAGCCGATAGTGGAGTATCAGTTCCTCCTGCAACCATGTCTCAATAGAGTCATGATTCACATGGTGACCACACCAGTCTCTCTGCCAATACTCCTTGCATTGCAATACACATTGAAACACACACAACTCAGAATATTCGTCTCGCTGGGCTCAACTTTTCAGTTCTGACTCTGTTTGCAGGCATCACAACATCATTCCCCGCAACCACTCTACGATCGGTTCCATCACTCATGTTTTCAACTCACACCCGCAACTCCAGTTTAAAATCAAAGCTCCCTTGCATCGGGATGACAAAATCTTCACCCCTTCTCTCCTAACTCCAGCACGGGGCCACACACAGTTCGCTTAAACATAATGTTATATATCGTTTGCAAGTGCCTATTTATGCACAATACAAAATCTCCTCAGGAACTATGTCATGCGGAACGTCCCGAGCGACTCCACTTGCTCCTTTAGATATCCTTCTCCTACTATGCAATCCAATGTCTCTTCAGGAACTGTGGCGAACAGATTTGTCCAGGGCCGCAAAGGAAGCTGGATTCCTCATGATTATCTTGCCAGTTAAATAAGTTGTAAGGAAAGCAAATGCAATATTTACATTTTATTCGAGAGGAGTAGAAAATCAAAGGAAGGATGTAATGATGAGGCTTTATGTGACGTGTGTTCGATTACATTCGCAATATTGCAGGTAGTTTGGGGACCCTGATCTGAGAAAGGATCTGCTGATATGGGAAAGGGTCCAGAGAATGTTCATTAGAATGATTTCGTTAATGGAAGGGAGGAGCTTTTGATAGCTCTGGATCTGTCGTCACTGGAGCTTGTAAAAATTGGGGATCTCATTAAAGCCAGTTGCATTATAAACAGAGACTGAGTGGATGTGGAGGCGATGTATCATACAATCGGGGTCACTAAAATCAGACGGTCCTCAGAATAGAAGAACATCGCTTTAGAACAGTGATCAGAAATTTCTTTAGCCAGAGAGTGGTGAATTTGTGGAATTCGTTGCCCTTTGTAGCTATGAAGGCTAAGTCATTGGGTATATTTACAGCAGAGATTAATAGGTTATTGATCTGTAAGGGTATTGAAGGTTAACGGGAGAAGGCATGCATTATGGCAGAGCAGAGTCGATGGCCCGAATGGTCTAATTCAGCCACCATGCTTTACCGAAAAATAACACAGGCCATAACTGTCATGTCCCCATTAGTGCAAGAGCCAAAGGTAACAAGATCAAGGAACACGTGATGTTGAGGGAAATTTTGAGGGTTGGGTAAACTGAAGAAAGGAGATATTTCACAGGCAGAGTGAGATAAATACAGTAAGTATGAAAAGTATCAGAATGGTTAACAAGGACATTTGAGTGACAAGGATGGATGTCATGAAATATCACTGTTAGAATTGGTGAAGGTAAAACCAAGGGTGTTTTCAAAGCAGATTTGGGGAAGATTGTAGCCAGCGATAGCAGAGTGTCCATTAGTGAGGTGTCAATCTGTGCATGTAGCATGAAACTCTCATAGATGAACATGTCATCGATGTACACAAAGTGAACGGACATGATTGTTTAAACTCCCAACTGCGGGTTGGGAGGGTTTGGATATTGTTTGTCCAATGTGGTCAGGAAAGTTTTCTTCATCAATATGAAGAACTTCCAACTCGACAGAACGTGATGCTTGATCTCCTCTTTGGGAATGAGACAGACCAGACGGCAGAATTTTGTCTCTGGGTGAATCCAGTGATCACATTTCCATTAGTTTCAAGACAGCTACGTAGGAGGATAAGACCTGTCCTCAGATTGAATTTCTAAACTGGACAAAATATACATTTGATTGAATCAGAAGGGATCTGCTGGATGTGGATTCGGTTAAGTAAGAGACACTTGGCAATAGGAGGATATCAGAAGTGGAATATTGAGTGTATGTTCATCTGAGAATAATAGGGAAAGCTAACAGGTTCAGGGAACTTCTGTATCGAAAGATCCTCAGCACCTGTTAAAGAAAAGGGAGACACAAGTCAGGTCTAAGCAGATCGATTCTAAGCAGTTCGGAGTTCAAAATTCAAAGTTCATAATAAATATCCTGCATGTCACCATATAAAACACAGAGATTAATTTTCTTCTGGACTCACACAGTAAATAGAAAAAAAAAAGCGCAATAGAACCCTGATTGATTATTTTGTGGATGTGACTAAACACATTCAGAGAGGTTGATCAGTAGATGTAGTGTATTGATTTCAGCAGGACTTTCATAAGGTGCCCCATGCAAAGCTTATTGAAAAAGTAAGGAGGCATGTTTTCCAAGGGGACATTGTTTTGTGGATTCAGAAGGCAAAGTGTGGTTGCAGACGGATCATATTCTATATGGTGGTCGATCACCAGTGGTGTGCCTCAGCGATCTATTCTAGGAACCCTACTCTTTGTGTTTTCATAAATGATCTGGAAGAGGAAGAGGAGGGATAGGTTAATAAATTGGCTGATGTCACAAAGGTTGTGAGTGTTGTGGATGGTGTGGAGGGCTGTCAGTAGTTACAGCGGTAAATCAAGAAGATGACACACTAGGCTGAAAAGTGGTAGATGGAATTCCAACCAGGTAAGTATGAGGTGGCTGACTTTTGTAGCTCAATTATGATCGTAGATTATAGTATTAATGATGAGGCTTTTGGCACTGTGGAGGATCAGAGGGATCTTGAGGTTGGAATCCATAGGACAGTCAAAGCTGTTGTTCAGCTTAACTCAGTGCTTAAGAAGTCATTGGCCTTCATCAACCCTGGGATTGAATTTAAGTGCCGAGACGTAATGTTAATTCTATATAGGACCATGGTGAGACACAACTTGGAATATTGTGCTTAGTTCTGGTCACCTCACTACAGGAAGGATGTTGCACCGATAGGGACGGTGCAGACAACACACACCAAATGTGCTGCTGGAACACAGCAGGCCAGGCAGCATCTATAATGAGAAGCACTGTCGACGTTTCGGCCAGAGACCCTTCGTCAGGACTAACTGAAAGGAAAGATAGTAAGAGATTTGAACGTAGTAAGGGAAGGGGGGACAGCGAAATGATAGGAGAAGACCGGAGGGGTGGGATGAAGCTAAGAGCTGGAAAGATGATTGGCGAAATAGATACAGAGCTGGAGAAGAGGAAGGATCATGGGACGGGAGGCCTCTGGAGAAAGAAAGAGGGGGAAGCACCAGAGGGAGATGGATAACAGGCACAGTGATAGGCAGAAAGAGAGGGAAAAAGGGGGGAATCTAAAAATATCAGGGATGGGGTAAGAAGGCGAGGAGGGGCATTAACGGAAGTTAGAGAAGTGAATGTTCATGCCATCAGGTTCGAGGCTACACAGCCGGTATATAAGATGTTGATCCTCCAACCTGAATTTGGATTCATTTTAACAGTAGAGGAGGCCATGTATAGACATATCAGACTGGGAATGGGACGTGGAATTAAAAAGTGTGTCCACTGGGGGATCCTGCTTTCTCTGGCGGACCGAGCGTTGGTGCTCAGCGAAACGGACTCCCAGTCTGCGTCGGTTCTCACCAATATATAATAGGCCACACTGGGAGCACCGGACGCAGGATACCACACCAGCCGACTCAGAGGTGAAGTGTGGCCTCACCTGGAAGGACTGTCTGGGGCCGTGAATGGTGGTGAGGGAGGAAGAGTATGTGCAGGTGTAGCACTTGTTCCGTTTACAAGGATAAGTCCCAGAAAGGAGATCGCTGGGAAGGGATGGGGGGGACGAGTGGACAAGGGAGTCGCTTAGGGAGCGATCCCTGCAGAAAGCAGAAAGTGTATGGGAGGGAAAGATGTGCTTGGTAGAGGGATCCTGTTGGAGGTGGCGGATGTTACGGAGAATTATACGTTGGACCTGGAGGCTGGTGGGGTGGTAGCTGAGGACAAGGGCAGCCCTATCCAGAGTGGGGTGCCGGGTGGAAGGGGTGAGAGCAGATGTGTGGGAAATGAGGAAGATGCTTTTGAGAGCAGATTTGATGGTGGAGGAAGGGAAGCCCCTTTAATTAAAAAAAGAAGACATCTCCTTCGTCCTGGAATGAAAAGCCTCATCCTGAGTGCAAATGCGGCGTAGACGGAGGAATTGTGAGAAGGGGATAGTATTTTTGCAAGAGACAGGCTGGGAAGAGCTGTGATAGTCTGTAGGTTTATAGTAGATATCAGTAGATAAGCCGTCTCCAGAGATGGAGACAGAAAGATGAAGTAGTGGGAGGGACGTGTCGGAAATGGACCAGGTAAATTTGAGGCCAGGGTGAAAGTTGGAGGCAAAGTTAATGAAGTCAATCTCAACATGCGTGCAGGAGGCAGCGGCAATGTAGTCGTCGATGTAGTGAAGGAAAAGAGGAGGACGGATATCGTATAGACTTGGAACATGGACTGTTCCACAAAGCTGACAAAAAGCCAGGCATAACTAGGACCCATGCGGGTACCCATGGCTACACCCTTGGTTTGGAGGAAGCGTGAGGAGCCAAAGGAGAAATTGTTGAGAGTAAGAACTAATTCCGCTAGACGAGAAGAGAGTTGGTAGAGGGGAATTGGTTAGGTCTGGAATCCAAAAGGAAGTGAAGAGCTTCGAGACCGTCCAGGTGGGGGCGGAGGTGTATCGCGACTGGACGGCCATGGTGAAAATAAGGTGGTGGGGGCCAGGGAACTTAAAATCAGGGAAGGGTGCAGAGGCGATTTACAAGGATGTTGCCTGGATTGGGGAGCATGCCTTTCGAGAATAGGTTGAACGAATGTAAACTTTACTCCTTGGAGCAACGGAGGGTAGATATGTATAAGATGAAGAGAGGCATTGATCGTGTGGATAGTCAGATTTATTTTTAATATTTTGATTTTTTTCCCCAGAGGTGAAATGGTAATCACGAGAGGGCATAGTTTTATGGTGCTTCTGGATAGGTACAGACTAGATGTCAGGGGTATTTTTTTTACGCAGTGAGTGGTGTGCATGGAATGGGCTGTTGGCGATGGGGGTAGAGGCAGATACGATAGGGTCTTTTAAAAGACTCCTGGATAGGTGTATGAAGTTTAGAAAAATAGAGGGCTATGTGTAACACTAGGTAATTTTTATTTTCAAGACATGTTTAGCACAGCAGTGTGGGCCCAAAGGTCTGTATTATGCATTTTGTTTTCTGTGTCTTTATGTTTCTATGTAAATTCAGTACAGTACGACTCCCAATAGGATGAGCAAACAACCATTGTGGAAGTGACAATAAAACATGCAAATGCACAAAGAGAAAAATCAAGTAACAATAATAATAATAATAATAACAACAATAATAATAACAACAACAATAATAATAATAATAATAATAATAATAATAATAATAATAATAATAATAATAATAATAATAATAATAATAATAATAATAATAATAATAATAATAATAATAATAATAATAATAATAATAATAATAATAATCACATAACAAAGTAATCAGTATTGAGATCATGAGATGAAAAGTTCAGTGACGTGTCGAGTAGATTTATAGCCTCTAGGTCAAGAGCCTATTAGTTGAGGGGTAATAAGCTTTCCTGAACATGATGGTGAGTACTTAGGATCCTGTACCTTCTTGTTAATGGCAGTAGTGAGCAGCAACCATGGCCTGGATGCTGGAGGGCCTTGATAACGGATGCTGCTTCCTGTGACAACGCTCCATAGAGACGTGCTCAATGCTTGTGAGGGTCCTACTCGTAATAAACTGGGCCGCGTCGGCTGCAGTATTTTAGGCATTGTTGTATCCATCCTAGGCAAAGATGCTAACAGTCAGTGTACTCTCAATCACATTTTTCAGCCCAATTCTCCTGGTGTACCAGATCCGCTGCAAACAATGATATTCTTGTACCCACACACGGCACCACCAAACTGGATTTATTACACAAATTTGCTGCTCAAGTTAACCACATTGTGTTTGACATTGTTTACCTGGACTTTAATAAGTCTTTATGCAAGCTACCACATGGAAGATTGGTCAGAAGTTTAATTCGCTAGGCATTCAGGATGAAGGAGTCCATTCGATTCAACAAAGGCTGGGTGGGACAAGCCAGAGAGAGGTAGTAGGTAGGCAGCTCACAAACTATAGGCCTGTGGCTAGTGGTATCAACGGAGATCAGTGCTGTGTCCGTTGGTTGTCATCTATAACAAGAATTCGGATGATAACTTAGTACAATAGATCAGCAAATTTGCCGATGACTACAAGATTGTGAGTGGAATGGAGAGCGAGGAAGTAGATTAATGTGAAACGTTTAAGGATAACATGAGGGCTCCTGCACTGAGGGGGTCTACTAATACAGTCAGTCGTATCTGCACCATGGATTGAAAAGGGCTAGATCGAATTCATTGCTGGTGAATGTAAGGTGTTGCAATTTATTGGACAAAACACGGTAAGACTGTGAATGTTAGGCGTTTCTGCAATATACAGAACCACATTCCCTTGAAATCAGCGTCACAGGTAGATGAAGTTGTAAAGAGAGCTTTACGTACATGGTCCTTTATAAATCACGGCATTGAGTGCAGGAGTTGGGATGTATGTTGAAATTGTAAAATATGTCAGTGAAACTAATGCGTGAAGTTCGGGTTCACCTACCGATAATGAAGATATCCATAAGCTTGGAAGAATGCAGACAAAATATACAGGAGGCTTGTCCGTACTTGACGACCTGAGCTGCAGGGACTGTTTGCCCAGATTAGGAATGTATTCACTGGTGTGTTCAGTGGAAAGTATAAGACGAATTAAGAGGAATCAGAGGTGAAACTTTCCTATGAGTGGAGCAAGCTACTAACGGAAGTCGTACATGTACGTTCAATAATGACATTGGGGAAAGCTTGGCCAGTTGGATGAGATGAGCGATATTGGGTCAATGAGGTATGGAGGGCTTAACCATATCAGCCGAACATAACAGAGTAAATGTTCTCTTCCTGCCCCACACTGTCTAACTGAAGAGATAATCACTGGTGAGAGAAATTTATTTTCCCGTCCATCGTGAATATGACGTCGTTCATTCTGAGTCTGTGACCCATGGTAATAGAATCTCATTCAACGGAATGATCCTCCCAGCAATCGCGCTGAATTACCTGAAATAATTGATCAATTCTGCTCATAATTCCAGAGAAAACAGTCCGAGCTTATTCACTTTCCCCTTACACATACAGCCTACCATCTCTTGAAGCATTCAAGTCAGTGTGAGGAAAAGTCCCTTTACTCTCTCTGTTGCGGGGATAACTTTCCTGAGGAACTGTAACTAGAAATGAAAAAAAAAACTTTTAATGTGCATTCAAGCAGAGGGATCCCTTTAGTGAGGCATCAATGGCTTAATGGTCAGCCCACCGTCGCAGAAAAAATGTCCTGCTCCTGTCCTGCAGCTTTGTATGGTTTAACTAAAGAAGGGATCACTGACTGAGGACATAATTTTCCCACGCATTCCTGATTGTTCCTTCAATCTGGAACCATGACACACGGTAATTTAATTCTCATTCAGGGGAGAAATCCTTCCTGCAATTGATCTGAGTGGTCAGAAAGAATCCAGTATTTCTCCTCACAATTCCAGGGAATACAGATTCACTCTCCCCACAAGCAGCAAGCGGGCCATCCCGGGACTTAGACCTGTCAGTGTAAGCAATAGTCTCGCACCCTCTCTTTAATCGGTAGGACTTTCCGAAGGAAATGTGACAAGACCTGGAACTAATATTCAAGATTAATTCTCACCACAACTTGTAGGACACGTCCCACTAAGGCAGCTCTATACCTCTTCTGCAATACTCCTGCATCACAGCACAAGGTACTGCTTTTTGCTTCCTAATTATTTGCGGTACCTATATGTTAACGCTTAGTGACATGTTGAGAAGGACCGTGAGGTCCCTCTGAACCATTCAATCTGTTCCCATATATATATATATATGGATTTTTTAGTTTGTTCCACTAGGAATGGATGGCCTCAGATCTCCCACTTCCGTCCACCACTTCTTCATTCCATCACTTCTGTCTGCATCACCAAACCATGGCTGCACCCTTCTCACCATTAACCCAGCCATTCAGATCTGTGCAACAGCGACATGGATATAATAAAGTTGGTCCTCACATTGAAAACTTCAATGTAGACTGTGAACAGTTGGGGTCTCACACAGAATCCCTGAGTCACCTAAATGTTTCAAAGTGGTCCATTTATTTCCTCTACCTGACATTGACCTGCTGACTAATTCTCACCAAAACATATTATCAAGAATCCCACGTGCTTATCCAAACCCTTTTTAAGTTCATCCAATACCACATTCATCAGTTCCCAATTTTCCATCTGTCTGTCCAATCCTGAGCCCACACTGACTCTGCTAGCCCAGTGGGTGAGGATCTGGGACTTGGTTTGTATCTCTACCTGTTGGATACTTGTACAGAATTCAATGTAAATATCGACCAAGTAAATATTGACGGTTCAGTGTAAACCTTTGTATTAGTAATCAGTGTCTCGGTCTTGGGTTCAGTGTGGGACTGAGTCTTAATTTCTCTGTTGTCTGAAACTGTGGAACTGATGACCTGTCGGTTTCTCTGTGCTCTGTAATACAGCTTGTGTGTGAGAGCGGAGCGGCTGCTTTGGTTCCTCGGCAGGAGGGAATATCGGTGTTGATTGAATTTTTCCCTGTGAGTAGGAAAAGGAAACAGGGTCTGTCAGGGAGACGGTTGCCAAAATCGGCTGTTGCACCCTGTACCATTGTCAATCTGTCGGTATGACTCTCTCTTTCTTTGGTACATATATAACATTGCATGTGACGCTTGTCTTTCTTTCCTTCACTTTCAGCTACCCTGCGTTATTGACCATCCTATCTAAATCTCCCAACTTAGAGACAAAACTTTTATATTCTATATTTAATATTTCCTTTGCACATCGAAGCATTTCTTCGTAATTTTCGTTTGAGCTCTAACAGCTTTGAGATGCTCTAAAACGCCTCCTACATGAGCAACATCTCAAAATGTTTGAGGAACATTGTTTGAGGTGCTTTGTCAACACATTGTGTGTGGTGCCATGGATTTCCAGAATCTGCTAGTCATCTCCTGTTTTGTACATCAGCATCGTGGTCGTGAGAACACTGCCATCACGTGTGTGTGTGTGTGTGTGTGTGTGTGTGTGTGTGTGTGTGTGTGTGTGTGTGTGTGTGTGTGTGTATTTCTGTCTGTCTGAGTGTGTGGGGAGTGGAGGAGGATGAATCTGAAAATAGAAAACCACAGGGACGGAAGTTAGGGATCGGACGTTTCGTTGAACTGTGCTTACAAGTGGATAATTAGTCATCAAAACACTGAAATCTGTAAATGTGGCTGTTTCGGGTCTTTGTCATTAGAGCTCTGACATTCTTTTCACTGGATGAGTCACCGCTGAGGTAATGCGTAGGAATTTATAAGTACTAATCTTCATTCGGTCCAATATTTACATCTTTTCTCCAGAGAAAATAAGTTGAAATGCCATGTTTGTTTAAGTGACTGTGGCCATTCAGTCAGCGCAGTAACGTAACTCTGGAGACTGATGCTTTGTATAAATCAGCGCCGTTCCGAATACATTAGCTAAGAGTTTCTGACGAAGCTGTGAATTCAGGAGCAAAACAATTGGCGGATTAACACCGAAATGGCGTATCCTGTCCTCGGATAGGAGAAGTTTACTATCCTTTTAATTCAGTCTTTGGAATTCCCGGTAATCCGCCGTATCAGCTGCCGTTGGTGGGAATTGAATTTGAATATCAATGTAGTGATTGTTTCTGTCGCTGGTTTCCATTGCCAGATATCCAGTCCAATTATTCGGCATTCTAGGGATGGAATTGAAACCAGCGACTGTGGATTCTGATACCTGGCTCCAAAAATAAACCACTGTAAGAATTCAGCGAATCCGCCAACATCGGAAGACCTCAGTGGGACAGGCAGATATCTTCCAGCGGTTTGTGTTCAATAATGTGATGTTCGGGTCTCTGTGCTTCTGGTCTCGAAGCAGTTACCCTACACTTGAAAATATTGTGTTTATACTGCCGCGGAGGTGATACTAATTGATTGTCTGCAGTGGTATGTGAGCGGTTGTGTGAGGTACGAGTAAAGGTAACGATTCAGCAAATGTGAGGGGCTTCATGTTGCACCATAAAACTTGAGGATTTTTAGTAATTGTGTGCGGTGTTTCAGAAAATGAGGGAGTTGTTGGATAACGCAATGACGTCGTTGCTGATCAATCAACAAAACCGAAGTGGTCATTCATAACTATCAATACTGTGAAATGTATTCTATTGTCCACATCTGACACCGCTACAGACAACTGACTGCGCCACTGACTCTGCTACTGGTCGTTGAATTCCTCTCCCCGGCCTTCCCTGTGATGGATAATCAGTTGGAGGCTTCAGGTAACAACACACACAAAAGTTCTGTCGACGTTTCGGGCCATCTTCTCCCTATAGATGCTGCCTGGCCTGCTGCGTTCCACTAGCATTTTGTGTGTGTTCCTTGAAATTCCAGCATCTGCAGATTTCCTAGTTTTTGAGTATATCTGTGTGGCTGTATAAGACTAGGCTGTGACTGCTGCCTCAGTCAAAGATCTGCTGTAACGTCAGCGAGGTGGAAAATGTTGGGACAGGAAACAAACACGGTAAATGCTGGAAGCACAAAACCCCGAACGGCATGCAGAGAAAGAGAAAGCAGCAGTATAGAAAACTGCATGTGTAGTTGTGCTTGAGCGCGACTGGTAGATGTTGGGACTTTGGCTTCTGAGGCCTTACTCGAGAGGCAGATTTAATTACCCCACGCATCTGTGCGAGCTTGTAAAGGTGTCATCATCCAACATTTTATCAGAACTCCGTTCAACCTTCTGTATCTACCGATAACAGAACTATCTCAAGATTTTGTAGGTACGGAGACATTACAAGGGTTGACAAAACAGGCGCGTCCCAGGTCACTGCAAAACAGGACGGCCGAGGGTTCAGTGGTGGTGCGGATTCTCAAAAGATGATGGAGACTGATCTTCAGAGGGCAAATCGTTGCAAGTCTTCGATATACCAAGTTGTTCATGCCAACCAAATCGATCCAGCCCCCACTGGTGCTATAGCATCTCTTGAATCTCGAGTAGGCAATGTCTTGGTAAATGGGAATGCATTTGGTCTCATGCTGGCATTCACTTCGTGGATCTTATGACAACAGAGAACATCTTACGCAAGGAACAGAGACATGAGATAGGAATGTTTGAAGCCTTTAAACAAAAGTTTCCAACCTGGAACAAAGAGCAGCACCTTAAAGATGCGCTTGCTGCTTACAATATGGGTCAGATGATGTCCATGACTACCATAATGTAGGATGCTTATACAACAGGCCGTGACGACTCTAACAATGAGAAAGAGATGGTCGTGTCATTTTTAGGCTCTCTGAAACAGACCAAAGAAAATACATGTTATCATCTTTCCCACATGTTTTATTTTATCTAGATGAGTGGTTCCAGGATTTGCTGTTTCTGTTGTGTCCTGTTCTGTGGCTGACAGAGAGTCGATTGGAAGTTGATAAGTGTCTAATGCAAGAATCCTGGAATCAGCGTCGAGTTTTATTCATTTCATTCATTTCAGACACGGATGACGCCGACAGAAAATGTTCCAATCATTAATTGACTCTGCGGTTACCTAGTTTTATCTTGTGGTTGCCTTTTCACACTTTGGTCATCAGAAGGGAATCCGAGTTCGAGTCATTTGACTTTATTTTAATGAGTAAACTCCGCCAAATCTTGACTCTCTCTTCACCCTTCTACCGCTAGATGTAATAAAACAGTGGAAATATTTCATGATCCCCGAAAACTGCTGCATTGGGTTCTGTTCAATATTTTCTCAGTTTGCTCATTGCCG
Organism: Hypanus sabinus; assembly: GCF_030144855.1. NCBI lineage: Eukaryota > Metazoa > Chordata > Chondrichthyes > Myliobatiformes > Dasyatidae > Hypanus > Hypanus sabinus. The sequence goes on along the minus strand of NW_026781232.1, from coordinate 459,172 downwards.
TCTCTCTTCCAGCGGACCTGGTGGCGACCGTAAGCTACGGAAACAACCGGATCCCTACCCAGCTCGGCGTGGCTGACGGCCACCCAGCTGGCCCGGGAAACAGCTGAATCCACACTGCAATGGCAGCACCCGCAAGGCTTCCAGCAGCCATGTTTCTCCAACGCAGCCCCAAGGATGACAAGAGTCCGTTCCAATCTTCCACCAGCCATCGGTGACATGAGAATCTTGACAGGACGACCCCCCAACCACACTCAGTACCAGAGCCACTTATATTCCCAGTTCCACCATGAGCCTCAGGTGTTTCTGGTTAAGTACAGCCGAAGCAAGAGACCGCCGGAGAACCCAGAGTCTGGAGACAGTGGACCAGACCACAGACTTCCGACAGGGCCATAACAAAGGCCTTATCATGCCCCCTTCGAGCTCTCCTAAGTCCTTTCTTTAGCTCCTTCCTGGCTACCCTATATTTCTCATTAGCCCCTCTTATTTCCTGTTTCTTATTTCTAACATATGCTTTCTTTTTCGTCCTGACGAGCTGCCTCTTCATCTCACCATCATCAAGGTGAGATTCCTTTTCATCTCACCTTCTCCCGGCCTAATTTGAATCTTGAAGGGAAACCTGTCACTCCTTTGTCCCGATTCTGGCAGAACTGCCTCATATGGAGTATACTTTCGTCCGCATCACCATTCCTGGTCCCATCATTATCCGTCATTTCCTTTACGCTCCTTTTCTCCTCTGTCTCTACGTGTGGCTTTTCCTTCTGTTTTCCCGTTTGAGGTAACTTCCAGTATCAGAAATTTAGCCCTCAGTGGAAGATTTGGGGGGAGGGAATCTGGAGTTGGTTCGGTGGAAGAGCAGATGTTGTGAACTCAAGAAATGGGAACTGACATGGTCTAATCATAGACAAAGTGCTGGAGAAAGTTTTTAGCTCAGGCAGCAGGACTGGAGGGTGATAGAGAAAAAGATCCAATTCAGCTGCAGTGTCTCTTCCCAAAACGTCCGTAGTTTACTCTTTACTCTGGCCTTCAGAGCTCCTCCAGCATTTTGGATTTGCAGAACCTGCAGATTTTCTCTTGTTTATGATTGGTCTACACCTGGACAATTTCAACGAGATATTCTGACTGACCCTGGACAAAGAACAAGCGAATAATGGTTGAAAAGGACATTGCTATAGAAACAGACAGTTGATAATTAATGGAGGAAAGGCTCAATTTATTTTGTATTTCAAACAACTGGGAAATTGGACGGTCTCTAAACAAACACGAATGGGGATATTATTATTTACAAGATTAGAAAGCTGATGGGTGTAGCAGTAGTTTGCGTTTAGATATTACATGCTCGAGATGAAGCTGAATTGACGAATCAATCTGAATCCTTCGGTAGTTGGGTCGGTGAATTTAATTAATGTTAATCGTGAGCGGGTAATTTCATAATGTAAGCGTTAAGTATAACCTTGGTTGAGACGGATAATGGGTAGCAGGGATAATCCTGGGAATTGTGAAACAGTGACTCCTGGCATTAATGGAGGCTCAAACTTTGAAATGGGTTTCCTTGCGGGAGGATTGACAAATATTTGGAGAAGCAGCATTCGAGACAGTCAAATCACTTTGTTAGGGGAAGGTCATGAATTGCGCACCTGAATAAATTTATGTTATTATTTATTGTAATGCCGGTACTGTTTTGTGCACTTTATGAAGTCCAATGCAGATCTGTAGTCCAGTATGACTTTCTCTGTGTTTGTTTTTTTTTCTAATTACGTAGTTCAGTCTAGTTTTGTGTACTGTGTCATGTAAACCATGGTCCTGAAAAACGTTGTCTCATTTTAACTATGCACTGTACTAGGAGTTATGTTCGAAATGACAATAAATGTTGACTTGACTTGACTTGACTTGACGTGAAAGGGTGACAAAACAAGCTAATGTGGTTAGAGTGGTGGACGTTCAGTGCATGGAATTGAGTGAGGCGTTTTACAGGAGCCGCCACAATAGACACACCCAAACGTCGGGAGTCATGGGACTCATGGAAACTCAGCTGCCAGGATTTTGAATAATCTTCCCTTGTGAATATGGGACTGGCAGTAGATGGGACATTTTCAAGTGATCGGTTATGTACCCCGTCCTTTTTTTTTGATATTTTAAGTGACTTGAAAGAGGAAGTGGATACGTTAGTTGGTAACTTACAATTTGAAGCTCCAAAATGCGTAACGTTTAGAATCAAAGCATTCAAGCTCGGGGCAATGGAAGTCGGAGTTCAAATCCGATGTTTTCTGACAGGAGTTTGGACGTCCTCCCCGTGATACTAATGGGCTTTCTCCCAAGTTAAACCAAGAAAAAGAGAAACAACACTTAGCGATCAGGCTAGGGTAAAATTGATGTGCTGGGCAGTGCGGCTCATTGTTATCTGCTTCATCTCTAAATGCATAAATAACACCTGTGTGGTGTTTCATCATGTTATTACAATGGGACATCGACACGGTGTAGAGTTGGGTTGTCATGTGACGGACGGAGTTCCATCAGTATGAGCTGATACATAATTAAAATTTAAGCTGGATTACAGAGCACAAATGCCAGATTTTATCGCAGTGAGGAGGAACGGGGGAGTCGTGCCTGTAGATCCCTCAAAATGTCTGAATAAATTAATTTACTGGTTAAGAAGGCTGATGGCTTAAGTACTTGCAACTCCGGATTAGTGATCTCACACTTACCTCCGGCGTCACAGACCTACAAGAAAATAGATGCTAAGGAAATACAGGCAAATATGTGGTTAACGATTTGGGCAGGCGGGCATCGAGCTCTCAACCAGGTTTAGTGCGATTGGTGTAAGGAGCATAGTTTTTAAACCTGTACTGAGAGGGTGTTTATATTCTAACCTGCACGCTTGATGAAAAAGTGTGGAATTTCTTCTCTTTCTCCGTGTTCACCGCGATCGCCGTATTCGTACCTGATGTCTGCTGTAACATGGATCTTTCCACTTCTATTTTCCACAAAAAGCTTTTTATCTCTCTATTCTACTCTGTACAAGAACTGATAACCTACCTTCAGCAATCATCCCTCGGGTCTGAGTCCCGTTATCATCATACCTCAACATGCTATCCACGGCTTTCGGTCACGCTCTTGGGGTCTTCCGCATTTATTCAGAGGAATATAGTCGACCTCTCTGACGAGGCACTTCCATTACAAAATTGACACTGTACCTTCTGCACCCCGCGTGCATTGAGACCAGAGGACAACCAACATATTCCCAACTGCCTGCCTTTGTTCCGACGCCTCTGGCAGAGAAATTACCCTGAATGTTCATCTCAATAGCAAAGTCTGAAGGAACTTTTTTTCCTTTCTGTATGAGTCTCTGATTAAACTTTCCCTGTACTGTATTTGCCGACAGTGTCTTGTACATTTGTTTACGTACAGGACACCGAGGCGGTTGTTTTTCATCTCTTGAATGTTGTATTAAAGTGGATAATTTTCCAGGGACAGGCGTGATACACTGCAGCTTACTGAGAGGCATCACATTAGATTACTGCGGACAGAACCAATATATTTGTGTTCTCCATAGCCACAAAGAAGGGACCAGGAAAGCAATGATAAATGATACTCTATTATTCGTGAAAGGGGAAGGATATGGATAATCCAGGAAAATATTGACTTCTCAATCTCATTTCAAGGGGAGGAGATTACTGGAGAGTATTTTTAGGCCTATTTTTCCAAGTTTTGCTAAAACTTTTCATATCCTGCCACGCTCTCCACCCATGTTTTGAATCTAAGTGTCATCTGTTTACCATATCACTATGTTACAATTGAAATCCAAATGTTTATATGTCCTGACCATTAGAAAGTTATTAAAAAAGTTGGGGGTGCACATGTATGTCAGGTTGTTGGTGGTTTGGGGAGCACTGTGTTTTGCTGGCTGTAATCAGATTTGCGGTGTTCACAGATTTTGTCATCTTTATCAGCAGTCGGAGTGATTCTTGTTTTCGGATAATCTAGTGTGCATGTGGTTTTCAAGTTGTACATAGATATGGGGGTACATACAGATTGGGAGTGGCGCAAGGGTTTCGGAGTTCGCATGTATTTGGGGTGTCTGCAGGTTTGGAGGTGTGACGAATCTATGTTCTTTCATTTATAGATTCGTTAGTAATAAATTTAATTTGAGCTTGATTTCTATTTATGTGTTTTATTTCCGGTATACGCAGCAAGAGTCTTACACTGGGATGCATGTGGGGTTTGATACACACATGGATATTGTGCTGCCTTCTGATCTGAGGACGTGCGCATGTTTCAGGATGTGCATGGTTTTGGGAATACTCACAGATGCGTACGTTCTCGAATATGGGGTGTGAACGGAATTTGGGTTAGACAACGATTTGGGTGTTTTCGGCGGATCTGGAGTTCCACACGAATTTTGGGCTGCCTGCGAATGTTAGTGACGGGACATTTATTTTCTGAACTGTTTAACATGGTTCTTGCTCCTGGATAAGCAAAAGTGCATGTGAGGTTGTCAGCGAGTATGGGCAGTGCACTGGATTGGGATTCCTTAGAATTAGGGTAGAATTAGTGTAATATTGGGGTCCACACTGCTTTGCAGGAGAACATGAATTCGGGGAGGTGTTATGGAATTTGGGGTTGCACACGGATTTGCGGTTACATCTAGAGTTTTCGAAAAGTGTATTCTGAATGTGGGATGAAAATCGATTTGCATGCGCACTAAATTGAGGATTGCGCAAATTCAGGGCGGGTTCAGCACATGTTCATTTTCGCGGTTTCGGGAGTGAACATGGAATAGGGGATGTGCGCAGTTTCAGGGCTGTGGAACAAATATGAGTCTGCCGGCAAACATGTTCTCGGGGATTTAGGGTTTTATTGACAATTATTGCGGCGTACACTGATATTTAGAGGTGTGGGGGTGGACGGGGAATTGCGATTGCTCCCAGATTTGACGTTCCCGAACGATGTGGGATGCGTGCGAACTTTTAATGCCAAAATAGCCAGTTTCTGATAGGTTTGAAATGATTCCTGCTATTATGTATGTGGGGTATTCGCGTGTTTTGGGTGCAAACTAATTTTTGATGTGCTTAGATTGAGGGATGGGTGATGTGCACTGAATTTCGAACATGGGCATCAACAGGCATGTGGGGATGCATATAGATTTGTGTGAATTTGCGGATCAGGATTTGCGCACGAATGAATGATTGCGTTCGGAGTCGATACTGCCATGTTCTGATGTGCATGTGGGGAGGGGGTCAAGAGTTTGGGGTGCTCAAGAGTTTTGTGAGCGATATGGGTTGCATATGGTCTTGGATCTGGGGATGCGCTCCGATTTAGGGGTTACACATGGAATTAGCGGTCTGCTGGGATATGGGGTGCACACCTATTTGGGGATAGCATATTTAGGGGTGTGTTGGCGAATATGGGAATCGACACGTTTTTGTGGGTGCATATCGGGGTTTTGCCTGTGTCGGCGTATTTGGTGACGTGCGCACGGACTTTTTGGGATGCGTGTGGGTTTTTAATGTGAAAGCAGACATTTTGTGCTTAGAATGATTATTCCTCAAGTATAATATAAGCTTGTGGGGTTGCCAGCGGGTTTGGGGTGCACATGCATTTTGGGGTGCGCTCTTATTTGGTAATGGCGCAGATTTGGGATTACAAACAAATTTTAGTGATGTGAACGAATGTATATTTGAATATGGCAGTGCACATCGATTTGGGGCACACACTGATTTTGGTATGTAGCCATCTGCAAAAGGATTTCGGGGCGTATGCGGTATTTTAATCTTTAATGCAGATGCAAATATTTTCTAAATTGTATGAAATAATTCTTGCTTTATTTGTCAGTCTGTTATGGGTGCGGACATATTTAGGGATTGTGCAGATTTAGTGTTGTTTTGACAAACATGGGGTGCACACTGGTTTAGGTGTGTGTAAGGCGATGAGGCGATTCTTACGGATTTCGGGTTCTACGGGTTGGTCTACGGGTTTGGAGGTGTGACGTATCTGAATATGGATAAATTTCATATAATACATAATAAATAATTTTATTACTTTCATAATAAATACACTTTGATCTTTCCGCAGTATTCTTGTTAAATTATGGTGGCAGCAGTTATTGGTGAAGTGCTTAAAATAATTGCAGCTCTGAGATAATCAATTATGCAGCGGTGCTGTCAGACGGTTTGAGGATCGCACTGCTTTGGGGATTGCGCAGATTTAGGGCAGTGTCGGTAAAACTGCGATGCACATTCATTTGCCCATGTGAATAGATTTAGGATGAACGGGTTCAAGATGCGAATTAATTTGTTTTGGCTTATATTCTGATGTTCACTGATTTAGCGGTTCTCAGAGATCTGTGGTATCTGCGGATTTGGAGCTATTTTGTATTTGAAGAGAGTTTCATTTACAAATACTTATATTATAAATGCAGCTTTAACTGGAGACAGTATTCGTATTATTTTGTGGTGGAGGCAGCCATTTTTAGAACTTTTTGAAATTATTCATTCTCTGGAATGCTCTGCTGTACATCTGGGGGTGTCAGCGAGTCTGGAGGGCTCATCGATTTGGGGGTGCGCACTTAGGATGTGCGCCGATTTATGAGTAAACATGGATTTGGGACTTCACACGGATTAATGGACAAAGACAGATTTGAGTGTCTCGAAGGGTCGGGGGCTGCACGCGAATTTGGTGTGCATGGCGATTTCGTGTGTCAGGGATTTTTTGCGACAATTTATCAATAAAAGCATTTTCACTGTTGTACTTTGCTTTGATGATTGTTTAAGTTTGATTTTGTCAACTGTTCGATTTTTTTTCTTGCTCAAAGATTACCTTAAATTCTTGTGGGATTGTCAGCGAGTTTGTGGGCGCACACGGATTTGTGGCTGTCGATGGATGTGGATGCATGACAAATCAAATTTACAGAACCCTGAACTAAATGTACGTTAAACTTTGTTCTTGCTATTACTTAAGTATCAGCCAGCTAGTTTGTGAACTGTTGGAGGTGATCCTTGCTCTGGAATAAATTAATGTTCATGCGATGTGTCATTGGAACTGTGGTGGTACGCACAGATTTAGGAGAGTTTCGGCCAGTATGAGCATACAAGGATTTTTTGGGTGCGTGTGGATTTGGGAACGCACCCGGATTTGACGGTTTTGACTTTGGGAGTTGTGCAGATTTATTAACGTATCGGTAAATATGGGTGCACAGAGATTTAGGCTTGGTGAGGGTTTCGGCTGCACGCAGACATGGGTTTGCTTGAGGATTTGGGGATATGGTCAAATTTATGTGTGTCTCGGCGCGTACTGGTACTCATGTACTTATGGGTGCCGATTGGTTTGGTTTTCTGACGAATTTCGAAGTCGATTATCGAACATTTAATCGTAATTGTACCTTAAACTCAGAACATGGTTCTCGCTATTTCTTTAAGGACAATGCTGCTAATGTGTGCACGTTTTGAAATGGTTGTTCGTTTGGAAAGACCTAATGTGCATATGTGGGTGTCAGTAGATTTGTCGATGTGCACGTCTTCGAGTGTTCATAGATTTGGGGATGCGGTGGATGTTGGGTCGTGAAGAATGTCAAGGTTGTTTCATTAATAGGTGCTTTATTAATAAGGGCACTTTCTCTGGGATAAAATAAAGTGTATGTGGAGGTGTTGGCAGGTTGGGAGTGCACAGCGACGAAGTGTGCATACTGATATGTGCGTGCATGTAGAGTTGCGCGATTTGCTAGATTTGGGTTAATTACACATATCAAGTTTATTGCGTTTACTGATACAGTCATAAATAATACATTTTAGCGTTAAACTTCGTTGTTGCTATTTTTACGGTGCATTAAGCCATCTTGTGCAAAGTTTGAAATGATTCTTGCTCTGGGAGAAACGATGGTACATGTAGGGACGCACTCATATTTGAGGATACACAACGATTTGTGGATGTGCATGGCGAGTATGGATACACAGGGAGTTGGTGGTGTCGGTGGATTAGGGTGTGTGACGAATCACAATGTTGTTTCGGTTATAAATAATTTGAGAATAAATGTACACCGAACTATGAACTTTATTCACCTTTTTCAAGGAGAATTGTGAAAAGTTTAAAACGACTCCTGCTTTTGAATAATCTAGTGTGCAGGTGGGTTTGTCAACGTGTCTGGGGTACACATGGATTTTGGGGTGCGCCCTTATTTCTTATGTGCCCAGATTTTGGGGGTGCACACGGATTTGATTATTCGCGCATATTTAGGCGTATGTCTTCGAATATGGAGGTGCATTCGGATTTTGGGTTACATCAGATTTAGGCGTGTCGGCCGATTTGTTGTAGACGAATTTTGGGATGTGTGAGAATTTTTCATGTGGAAATAGCACTTTGTGAACTGCTTGAAATGATTTCTGCTCTGTGTAAAATCTGTTATGCATGTTGGCGTGTCAGAGTGTTTGTGCATCGATTGGGGATTGCGCAGATTTAGTGCGCTCTCAGCAAATATGGGGATGCACTCCTGTTTGAGGATGCGAACAGATTTAGTGATGTAACCGCCAGTATTGAGGTACATATTGATTTGGGAATACTTATTTATTTAGGATCATGTCGGCCAATGGGTGACTGTTTACGGATATCAGGCTTCTCACTGAGATTTGGTGCCTGCGGATTTAAAGTTGTGACGTATCTGAATTTTACTTCATTTACAAATACTTTTAGAATCAATGCAAAAATTTCCACATTATTCTTGTTACTTTAAGGTGGAGGTAGACATTTTCTGAACGGTTTACAATATGTTTTGTTCTGGAATAATGTACGGTGCATGTGGGGATGCTAGCATTCTTTAGGATACGCACTGAATTGGGAATTGCGTAGAGCTAAGATAAAGTCGGTAACTGTAGTGTACACACTGTTTTATGGGCTGCGCATTGAATTCGGCATGCGTGAATATTTAGGGTTGTGTACTGGAATACGGGGGTGAATACGGATTTGGGGGTGTATCTGGATTTGGTGATGTGCGACGTTTTAGGGCGTGTTGTCTTTTATCCGGATGCTTACGGATTTGGAAATACAGCAAGATTTGGGTTTGACAGCTCACATGCCTTTCCAATCAAATTTTGGATTGCGTGCGTATTTTTAATGAAGCTACAGCCATTTTCTGAAATTTGTTGAAATGATTCCTCCTCTGATATAATTTATTTTGCATGAGGGATGAGAGCGGGTCTGCAGTGTACACAAATTTGTGGATTGCACAGATTTAGTGCAGTGTCGGCTATTATAGAGGTACACACCGATTTGGGAGCGCCTATTGATTTAGGGTTGTCTCGCTCAATATAGGGAGGTTTACGGAATTCGGGGATCCCATAGATTTGTGGTGCCTGCGGATTTGCAGTTGTAAGGTATTTCAAGGTTGCATCATTTATAGATACTCCCATTATCAAAACACTTTGAATTTCAACGGTACTCTTGTGCCTTTATTGTGGAGACAGCCATTTTGGGAAGTTCGAAAAGATTCCTCCTCTGGGATACTATACTGCGAAAGTAGGGATGTCAACGTGTTTGTGCTGTACATGGATTTGTGACTGCGCATTTACTTCGGGATATGCGCAGATTTGGGCGTATTCTTGGATTTGGGGATGCACACGGGTTAGTAGATATGCACAGCTTTGGGTGTCTCCGCAGATATAGGATTGCATACGAATTTGGGTGTATATGCGGATTTGTGGCGTCTTTGTATTAGGAAATGTGACGAACATCAAGGTACACACATGTTTGCGGTATCTGCAGTTCTGAATGTATGACGAATTTCGAGGTTGTTTCATTGAAGCAGACGTCCTCTGAAGTGATTCTTGCTCACGGATAATGTAACATGCATAGGGAGGTGTCAGAGGGCGGACGGATTTCTGGATGGGTGTCGATGTAGGGGAGAACACGGATTTGTGCCGCTCACAGTCTTTGGGGCGTGCTGTCGAATATTGTGTTGGGTTCCGATTGAGGTGCACACGGATTGGGGTGCGTCGGCTGACTTAATGATGTCGGTCGATCAGCGGGTGTGATGAATCACAGGGCAATTTGAACATTGAACATATCTCTCGCTATTATTTATAGTGGAGACAGCTAATATATGAACTATTCTTGCTCTGGGATAATCTGATGTGCATATCGCAGTGTCAGTAGATTTTGGTGTGCGCGCGGATGTGGTGATGTGTTCAGATTTTGTAGTGTGACGGCAAATATGAAGTAGCACATGAAGTTGGTGATGTGCTCCGATTTGCCCATGCCGGAAAATTCGGGGTGCACACAGATTTGCGGGTGTCGTTGTATTAGGAGGTGCAGAGTAATTTCTGGTTTGAATATGTAATGGTGGTACACATGGATTAGGGGTTGCGCATATGATGTGAGGGTGGTGTGGATTCGGGGACGTGCGCACATTGAGGGCTGTTGTGGTGAAAATGGGTGAAAACGGAAAAGAGTGTGGGAGTTGATTCAGAGATGTGATAACTCAAGGGTGTTTTATTTACAGATATATCCGTAATGAATACACTTTGAATATTGAAATCTGTTCTTCCAGTGCTTTTAAAAGTGGAGAACTGTTTGAAAGGATTCTTGATCGGCGATAATCAATTCTGCATGTAGAGCTGTCCGAAGATTTTATACTGCATGAAGATTTGGTGGTGAACACGGATTCGGGTGTACGCGTGGAAGTGGGAATAGGTGCAGATTTAGGGGTGTGTTGGCGCACATAGGTGCACATGGACTTGTGGATGTCAGTTGATTTGCGGTTGTGACGAATCTCAAAGTTGTTTCTGTTAACTGGGCGGAAAAGTGGCAGATGGAGTGTAACTGTAGCCGCATAAATGACAGAAAACAGTGCGTTGGGAGATCAAAGAGTACATTTCAATCCGGAAATGAAGAGCGAGTTGATTTGCAATTCAATTGACATACACATTAGTGAGTGGGAACGACAGCAGTGCATCGACAATCAACAAACGGGAGCCATTCCGTTGGATAATATGAGAGTGTGTGTTTCATTCTCCATCTGCCTGTCTTGGGTAGAGTGTGGAGAGGGGCGGTTCATTCTGCATCCACCGGTCTCCGGTGCAAAGTGAGAGTGTGCGGTTCATTTTGTAGACATCAGCCCCTGGTATAAACTGAGAGTGTGCGGTTCTGTAGGTGTCACTCTCTGGTTCAGTGAATTCATTCTGTAAATACCAGTCTCTGTTACAGTGTGATAGTGTGGGTTTCATTCTGTATCTGTCAGTCTCTGTTACAGTGTGAGAGTGTGGGTTTCATTCTGTAAATGCCACTCTCTGTTACAGTGTGAGAGTGCGGGTTTCATTCTGTATCTGTCAGTCTCTGTTACAGTGTGAGAGTGTGGGTCTCATTCTGTAAATACCAATCTCTGTTACAGTGTGAGAGTGTGGGTTTCATTCTGTAAATGCCACTCTCTGTTACAGTGTGAGAGTGTGGGTTTCATTCTGTACCTGTCAGTCTCTGTTACAGTGTGAGAGTGTGGATTTCATTTTCTGTATCATCAGTCTCTGTTACAGTGTGAGAGTGTGGGTTTCATTCTGTATCATCAGTCTCTGTTACAGTGTGAGAGTGTGGGTTCCATTCTGTATCTGTCACTCTCTGTTACAATGTGAGAGTGTGGGTTTCATTCTGTAAATGCCACTCTCTGTTACAGATACAGAATGAAACCCACACTCTCACACTGTAACTGAGACTGGCAGATACAGAATGAAACCCACACTCTCACACTGTAACAGAGACTGAGACTGTGAGAGTGTGGGTTTCATTCTGTACCTGTCAGTCTCTGTTATAGTGTGAGAGTGTGGATTTCATTTTCTGTATCATCAGTCTCTGTTACAGTGTGAGAGTGTGGGTTTCATTCTGTATTTGTCAGTCTCTGTTACAGTGTGAGAGTGCGGTTTTCATTCTGTATCTGTCAGTCTCTGTTACAGTGTGAGAGTGTGGGTTTCATTCTGTATCTGTCAGTCTCTGTTACAGTGTGAGAGTGTGGGATCCATTCTTTATCATCAGTCTCTGTTACAGTGTGAGATTGTGGGTTTCATTCTGTATCTGCCAGTCTCAGTTACAGTGTGAGAGTGTGGGTTTCATTCTGTATCTGTCAGTCTCTGTTACAGTGTGAGAGTGTGGGTTTCATTCTGTATCAGTCAGTCTCTGTTACAGTGTGAGAGTGTGGGCTTCATTCTGTATCTGTCAGTCTCTGCTACAGTGTGAGACTGTGTCTTTCATTCTGTATCTGTCAGTTTCTGCTACGGTGCGAGAATGTGGGTTTCATTTTGTGTTTTTCTGTCTCTGTTCGAGCAGAAAGCGTGTCCTCTCCGTCCAGATACAGTGTGATACAGCTGATACCGTGTGAGCGAGCGTATAATTTTCTCCATCTTTCCCGCTCTTCCTCAAATCAATTAAATATACTCAATCTAGTAAACAAAGAAGTAAAACAGATTCTGTATTCCCAGAACTGTTTGTTACGACAAGCGTCTTCTGAAAGCGTTTATGTTAAACCTGTGAGATGGACAGTACATTTCTGAATGATGACGTGTTACGCCCTGTGTAATAGAGTCATATGGCAAAAATGGAGCGTTGGTGTTCGACGAAATGAAGTTCGGCCCAACTTCGTTGCTCAACCCCAGAGGCCCAAGTGAACAGCGCCTGATCTGAAACTTTCTATGGCTTGGCAACGCAACTGCTTATATGTTGAATGAAAATAAACAGAGTATTAAAATATATTAATTTTAGTAAATAACTGTATAAGTACGTTCAGAATTTGATAGGAACAGACCTCTGGCAAGTAAGCGGGGAGAAGCCAGATTAAATGGCGTGGGGAGGAAAAAGCAGTAGTTAAATGCGTATAAAAGAAAAATCGTTGGAGCGGTAGCAATCTGGAAAGGGAGGACAGAGGAGCACAGGGAAAACAGAGCAGGACGGGGACGACGTGTGAGGTGATAGGCCGATGGGAATAAACATGAGGACATAACGGTGAATAGAAGTAGAGGGGTGGAGGGATGTTTTTAACCGACTTAAAGACATCAGGTTGTTGCTCCTACGTCAGGAGTTTATCCTCACCGTGGCACAAGAATAAGCGATGGACAGAAAATATCGGGTCGGGATTGGGAAGCAGAATTTAAATGTTTGAACACCAGAAAGTTCCGCCTTTCGCCGCTGGAGCGTTGGTGTTCAAAGAAATGAAGCCCAGTTCATCACGGGCCTCACCAGCGTGGAGAAGGCTGCAACAGATCAGGAGAAGTGTTACCTCGCCTTGAAGACCTGTCCGGGGGAGCTGAATAGGAGGAGGTGAATGGCAGGTGTAGTCGGCTGGCCGCTTTCAGGGAAAAGTACCGTGAGTGAGATCAGTCGAGAGGGAGAGATGACAAAGGGAAATCACTCCCGAACGATCCCTCCCCAAAGCGGAGTGATGGGGATGGGAGGTAGTGGTTTGTTTCTTTGAGCTACCGCTTTTAAAATATGGTCGGCCTATCCGCGCTCACCTACTCTCCCGCCGCCTTAACAGCGACAGTGTTCCCCTTGTCCATATCTACCACACAATGTCACCCAGAATTCAACATATTCTACACTGCAAATTCCACCATCATACAAAGAAACTTATGTTTATCTCTCCCCACCCTCGACTCTCTGTTATCCGCACGGTTCAGGCGCCTTTTAATTCTGTCTGGGAAGCCTCCAACCTAAAGGCAGCTACAACAATTTGGAACTAGTTACTGTCATGAACACCAGGTTGTCATTGTTCTCACTATGTGATTTTGAGATGGTCATGTGTCTAATATTACATTAGTTTTACGGCTCCGAGTTGTGACACGGAAAGGAAAGGCTGCACCTGCTTGAAAAAATTCGGCTGCTTAAGGTATTGAAACCGAATGAACAGAGTGGCAGATGACAACAGATGAGAGTGTATCAGGGCAGCGTGAGTGTTAGGAAGTGTTGAAACAAGAGAGTCGTGTCCGTCCATGCAGGGAGAACCTGGAGCAACACGGATAATCAAAGGACAATATTCTGACCTCCTTCTTCAAAGTAGAGAGAAGGACGCTGGTCAGATGGACCCTCAGTATCGGATCTGTTTCCAAATGAGAGTGAGAGGGGAAATCAGCACCTCCTTCAGCTGCTGCCTGAACTTAGTCTGGCTGACGGCGTAAAGAGCGGTGTTCGTGCAGCAGCTCAGGAGTTGCAGCATGTAGCTCAGTTCGTTGAAAAATGAAGGTATCCTCAACCAATATGGGACGTCCACTGCATAAAGCATTCTGTTCCATATTGCCATCACCCCGTACAACGCCCATAACAGGATGAAATTTCCAGAGACGACCAACAGTAAAACGAGGGATTTTCTGCGGCTCTGCATCTCCGGGTCTCCGGAACTCTGACCACGGCTGGAAGCCCGGAGTCTGCCGCGGGCTCTACTGGACACTACAACGTTCGTGATGGTGAAAGCATTGAGCAGGATAACAACGAGGAATGGGATCACAATCGAAAAGGCAATGCGACCGACATCAATTACTGACCAGAAGAATGACCCTAGTACTCCCCATCTCTGCATGCAAGGCCACTTTAGGTTAGAGGAAGCATATATATCTTGGACCATGAAGAACCAGAAAACGTTCTTTAAACAGCTCAGTGCAGTCACTGTACTCAGAACCACAGCGACCGTTCTCCCAGGGCAATAGTTAGCGTTCAGATCCTGGAAGCAAATGGCCACAAATCGATCAAAGGTGAAGGCGACCGTGAACCAAACAGAGCAATCTGTGGCGGCCTGCATTAAGAAGACGTGGGTTCTACACACGCGGACATAAAACAGGAAGGAGAACTCATCCGGAAAAGCCTTCGGTATTTTCATCAATATAACGTCCAGGAAAACGACCGCTAGGTCAGCCGCCGACATGGCCATCAGATAGCGGGTGACTGTTTTAGAAAGTCCGCACCTTCCCCGTGATAGTATGACAATCGTCAGCACGTTCACTGTGAAAAGCAGATGTACAGAAATTATACATCAGATTGAGAGCATCATTATAAAATTTGCTAAGGACAAAATCAAATACTTGTACGATTCAGAGGTAGCCGAATGATTCGCTGATTGGGGACGGGTTTTGTGTCAGTCAGGAATTTATATTCAATACGAATGCTAATTAGTGAATCTGATGTCACCAACTGTACAGAAGACGCTTTGAAATCCTGTATCCGAGTGAGGACAAAAATGAGCGAATGTCATTTGCATCATTTCTCTCCCCAAATAAAATATGTAATCTGAGAGAAGCAGCAAATATTAAGTTCAACAATGAGCCCAATTCAGTCGAACAAATCGAGCTGACATTTGTCCCGGTTCAGTGCAGTATCACCGATCTCTGTACATCATTGGAAACAAAGTCAATAATGCAGAAGATGTCCGTTCTGATCGAATACCGTGACTGCATGCAATATGGAATTAAGTTCAATAAAACTCATAGCATTTCAGCTGGTCGCGGTGCGGGGAAACGCCGTAGCCTTAAAATCCTGCATTGCTTTTGCTCCTGCGTTATCAAATCAGGAATTTCACAAAAAGGCACTGATCTGATCAGTAAGTGACCATTCACCGGTCCCTTTGTGTTTCGGGAAGTGTTTCGGGTGCATCGAGAAGGTGAAAACAGAAGAGTACTGCGGTCTGATGTTTTAGCTGGGAGTAATGCTGAGAAACACCCTGATACAGATGCTGTGGAAACTGTCGGACGCTCATTGAGCGCATCCGCCATTAGACCACAGGTGGAGAATATTTGGAGATGGGTGGAAAGCATTGATACCCAATGAACACACGGGTGCACAGTGAGAGTGTGAGAAGGCTGCATGGACTCGAAACTGGCGGCATAAACCAAAGCAAGAGTGTTTAGGTCACCCCGAAGTGTAAAATAAAATAATCAGGTGGAGGTACAGTGGAAAGAGGAGAGCAATGTGACCAATAGTAAGTCAGGTGCAGTTAGATTCAACGTGCAGTGAACGCATTGTGAATGGCTGGGGTGGTCAATTTCAATTTCCTCAAAGCCACCGGGTCAAGGCAAGAAGCTGTCTTGACAACATTAGTGAACCAACAAGAACGAACTTTAATGGGGATGGATACAGATTACGTAGAAACTTCACACACTGAATAGATGGTCTTCAAGTTTTTAGTAATTCTAAAGCCACTGATTTTCAGTCTCGCCCATTGTCCTCTTGCATTCAGTTGCAGAACAGCCCCTAATGTCCCAAACTCTCTAAAGCCCCACACCACCCACCTCTGGACGGATAGAGCTGTTATTTCTCTGTCATATTATTTCTTTCATTAATCTGTGTACACTAGTCTTTCTGATTTGTTCCACATTTACTCTTTCTGCGTATAGAAAATGTTCGACTGTCTGTCAGAGGTGCAGATGCCATATACTGTGTGTTGGTTAACCCTAACATAGTTTGCAAACTGCGTTTTGGACTAAACAACCATAGAAATGCAGAAGGTACTATTTTTTTTCTTCTTCAAGAATCACTATTTGGCCGCGCTGAATACATTGTGTGCCAGACCGGCCTTTAGCGAGAGAGTCAGATATGGTCCAAGTCTTCGTGAGGGGCAGAGCCTGAGGTGCAGCACAGTTAATGATTAGAGATTCAGTAGGGAGACAGAGTGCAGATGAGACTTCTCTCCCTCTACTAAGCCAGGAATTGAATAGGTAATTATGGGTTCATCATGCCCGGTGACAGAGAGAATCAAAGTCTTTATCAGCCGAAGAACTTTGATTCTACAGAGGAGGCGCTGATCTGTGGTGTTTACTTTGAATGTTGAGTAATGGAGAGGACAGAGGCTTTCACTGTGCTCAGAGTCAAAAACAAACAGGCGAATGAAAATGTCCATTGCAGCCGCCGTATGATATTTATGGAAGTTTGGTGCAGCGGGCAGGGACAGATTTTGGAATCGGCGCAAATTTAAGTTTACATTCCCGATAGGTAAACAGCAACACAAGGAAAGAGATCGGCGCGTATCTTTGAAAATCCGCGGTGATTGGTGCAGTCTACACGATGCACTGGAACAACTCAACAAGGCTCATGGACAACTTCCTAACCTACGACTGCAACCATCTAGAAGTTCAGGAGCAGCAAAGCATGGCGATTCCGCTGCCTGGACATTTCCCTCTAAAATACGCCATTGTAACGCGGAAAGGAATATCGCAATTCCATTACAGTCTCTGAGTCAAGACCCTGGTTCTGTCCCCCCAACAGCCATGTGGGATACCCAGTCCTCAAGTACATCAGCTGTTCCATAAGACAACTAACACATCCGTTCGCAAAGACAGGCGGAGATGGACAATACAATGCTAGGTCAGCTTGAGAAATTCACGGCTCTTGAGCAAGTAAAACAGAAATTGAATATCGGGATTTGACAGCATCCCTAACTATCGGAAAATAGAATAAGTCGTCAGTCTGACCGGGCGTTTTCAACCTTTACCGAATATAAACGTGGAGTTACGAATATATATCAAGCAAACAAAAAGGACAGACTGTATTTGTGGGTAACATGGGGAGCAGTGGACGTGACATGCGTGTTGTGTGCGATAACAAAACTATGGTATAGCTACCTCTAGAAATAGTTTCAGCATCAGAACTCGACTTACCAGAGATGGCAACAACAGCAAGAATTGGGTAGTAAATCGGAGCAAAGTTCCAGAGCGCGATTTGGATCCGCTGTGATAATGTCAGTTCATCTGAATGAGTTTTGAAGTGAGCATCCCCATTGAAACGTTCTGATCCATTGGTGTAACTTTCCACTGAACTGATCCCAGATTCAGACCCGGTCCTGAACTGTCCCACTCCACTCTCCAGAGCTTGTGCGTCGGAACTCCGATTCCCGGGTCTGTTGAACAATGTCATTACCGGAGGCGATGCTCGTACTGACAATCGTTGGAGGCAAACCCTATTTGTAATACAGAAGCACGCTCCAATGACTTAATCAGACCTCATGGGTGTTCCCTTAATTAAACCCAGTGGATGAACAGGTGCAGTTAACCCCTACATTGACAGTGAAATAAAGTGGCAAGGATAGAGTGGAGGGAACAATATGAAAGGATCGGGGTTTAAACTTATTTGTCATGAGCTTGCAGTAGAGAAACTATCACCGAACATTTCCTCCAGACGGCTGGCACATTAGACAGCTGATTGTTTGTTTGTTTGTTTATTTTTTAAGTACACGGTCTGTTGTTCACTTGAATGAGCGAACGGTGATAAACTTTCTAAGTCTCAAAGACAGGATTAAAACCTCAACTATCCAAACGTGGAAACCGATAAAAAAAAGACAAGTTATAAAACAAGAAAGCTTAGAAACCACAAGGACTCTGTGAAATTTCGATGTCGAAACATGATAGAGCGTATGACGGATAGTGATGCTCCACCAGGAATATTGCATTCTCCGGTTATACTTAATCCTGTACACTCGGATCTATACTCAGCATCATCCCCCACCACACTACGCTCGCTCTCCATAAATTATCATTCCATTTAATTACTCCTTTAATCACTGAGCGAGGGACAAGTAAACGTTTCTTCTCAATTACTTTGCACCGACAGAAGCTTCTGATGATATTTCTCCCCCACCCCCACCGAATCCGCATTATTTGCAATGACGAGAAAATCTGCAGATGCTGGATATCCAAGCAACACACGCAAAATCTGGCGGAACAGCAGAACAGGCAGCATCTATGGAAAAGTGTGCATAGTGGATGGTTCACGTTGAGGCCATTCATTAGTACTAGCAATAGAAAATTGAAGTCCTACAACCGCCGGCTCAAGAACAACTACTTCACTTTAGACCAGCAGTGTGAAGCTCCGCACGACATTCCTCCAGTTTCCGACAGTCGGCAGTGTAAATCGACGTTGATTGGATGAGCAAAAGCCGAGTTCACCAAGGGGATAACAGTTATGATCATCTAAATCCGAAGAAGAACAAAGATGAGCAAATAAAAGACTCAAATTTAACGGGGAGAGAAACCCTGTCCGCCACGGAATTAACCCCAGTGAACTGTACACCCGGATGTCTTCTACTCCATATTCTTTTCGCGGACAATTATAAGATTCATCTCGAAAACTCGGCTCCCTATCTCTGCAGTGCCTTGAATGTCTCCTGGTAAAATGAAATATCTTTATTGTCATTGCATAGTACAATTTGTCACGCACCGATACAGCGGAAATGAATTTGCAGCTCTCGTACTCAATGCTATAAAACAAATAAAATAAATAAACAATAAATTTAAAAAAGTAAACAGCCAGTACAATCAATGTCCAGCAGTACAAAAACACAACTCAGATGATAAATACTGATTGTTTTCTCTCAACTTTTTCGGTTGGCTTACTATCCAGATATAAAACTGTTTGCATAAATACTCCACTTTCGCATAATTCTGCTTCGAGTTTCCATGCCTCTCCTCGCTTGCTCGCTTGCCTCTACTTGCTTTAATGTAGTTGCGGGGCACTGTGCTGTCGTGCTCGCTTATCTGCCTCGTATTTCATAATCCGAATTCTCACCACAAATCTCTACCGGGTAAAAATGCAGGAATAAGGGGTTTCACAGTTCAAAGTATCTCAGTGCTTAAAAAGATGAGGCAGTAGTTGAAATAGATCCGCTAAAAAGTTGGAAGTAAATATATTTAATTTCAGCAACTTGGTCCGAGATCGTGCTGAGTAGAGATGCCTGCCTGTTTGCTGGAATAATAGAGACATAAAACGCTGCGCTAAAAATCGACCCTACGGCTCAACTAATGGTGCTGAAGCATTATTCTGCCGTGTCCCGTTGACCCGTAACCGGACCATTCCTGTCCATAACCTTCCCATCCATGTATTGGTACACGTTGAAGTAGAATCTCAGCCCTCCTGTAACTCATTGCACACACCCACCACCATCGAGTGAATAACTTCCCCTTGATGTCCCCTTAAACATTACAGCTTTCACATTTAGCCTCACGTAAATTCAGTGTAAAGAAAGCCTGCTTGCGTTGACCCCATCTATATCCTTCATAAATGTACAGTATATATCTTACTCAAATCTCCCCTCATTCTCCTACACTGTGGGGAATATATTCACAACTTATTAAACTTATCCCTTAAGCGGCAGAGTCAAGTTCCAGCACATTCCGGCAATGTTTTTTTCTGCACACCATTGTATTTCTATGTCTTCTGTAGGTATTAGAACCATCTTGTTCCCGTGGTGTCACGTGGCTCTGCGCCGTGTCCAAGGAGGCATTAGACGAGGACAGGGCGCTCGGGGCCTTATGACAACATGTCTTATGAGAGCAGTTGCTGTGTATCAGAAATCCTGGTTATGTGAACACTAACGTCCGGTAGAACAACTCTGAAAAGTATTGACTGCGGCCGGGATTACCCATCTTCTAAAAACACTGCCCAGAGGAAGGTGATGGCAAACGATTACTGCACAAAAAATGCCGCAAACTATTATGGTCATGGAAAGGGTATGACCGCTTAAGTCTGATAGGCACCAATGGCATCCAGCAGCACGTGGTCGCGGAACTCTTATTGAAATGCACTCGCATTCTCTGAGGTTCACACTCCCTAATACTGGCCAAACTGGTGTGGTCTTCGCCATTCCCAGTCTCCAACTTCGCTCTATTTCGTAGTAATGTGCTTTGTGTGTGTGTATGATCCTGAACTGCTCGCCGCTCCAATCATTTCATCTGTGGTGCCGAGGACTGTGGTCACAAATGACTTAGGATTTTATTTTTTATCTCAATAATATCCTGCTATCTGTCGAGAATGATGTTAATTTGAGCCATTTTCATTCGTAAAACCACTGAAATAATTTAATATAATTTACATAGAGATACTACGCAGAATAGACCCTTCCAAACCCCTGAGCCGCGCCTCCAGCAATCCATTGATTTAACACGGTATAGTTTACAACGAAACATTATCCTCATAAAAGGCACATCTTTGGACTGTGGTAGGAAACTGGATCAATCGGAGTAAACCCACGCATTCACAGAAGATTCTGACGAACCGAGTTGTAACGGAATGGCGCTAGTCGCTACCCTGAAACATTTCACCATTCACACAGCCTCTCCCACGATCAGTGGAATGCAGATTGCTTGCATTTACCACATCTCTACCCTCTTTGAATTTCTATATCTCCACCAAATCTTCTGCCATTCTCCTGCGTTTTCAAGAATGAACCCATTCCCTGTAGGTCAGGTCCTCAGGTCCCGGTAACAATCCTGTAACTATTTTCTTTACTCTTTCAATCCTACTGCAATGTCGTTTGTAGGCAGGTGGCCAGAACTGCACACAATACTCCATATTAGACCTCAACGACATCTTTGATGTATGAAGGGCAATCTGCCAAATGATCATGTTATCTCCTTACGACTTTCAAGCGAATATGGTTCAGTGATCCTAGATTCTACGGCACTCCTCAATGCCCTGCCGTTTAGTAAGTGTGTGTGTGTGTGTGTGTGTGTGTGTGTGTGTGTGTGTGTGTGTGTGTGTGTGTGTGTGTGTGTGTGTGTGTGTGTGAGTGTGTGTGTGTGTGTGTGTGTGTGTGTGTGTGAGTGTGTGTGTGTGTGCGCGCGCGCGCCCGCGCATTAACGAAAGTATTCAATGTAATTACAAATGGAGCCGGGGTGTGCCGCAGCATGTAAAATGCAACTACGTAGTTTCAAAGATCATATTAGATGTTAATCACGGTCTTTCCCCGAGAGAAGGAGAGGGAGACTGAGATAAATAGAGAGAGAGACAGAGACAGATAGATGGGGGAGAGCTTCTGTCTACTTCTTCCTGTGTTACATGTCGAATGATGGGTGCTTGTTGATTATAGAGGGTGGTAAAAGAGAGAGAGGGGGATAGAGAAAGAGGGGGCGAGAGAGAGAGAGTGAGAGAGAGAGGATAGAGAGAGAGGGAGAGAGAGAGAGAGAGAGAGAGAGAGAGAGAGAGAGAGAGATGAATACATGAATTTGAGATAAAGTCGGAATGACGTCGAGAAATAAAACAGAAGTCCTACATTGAGTAAAATGCGGGAAGCTTGGAAGAAGTGGTTCACTGTGAAACATGACGAATTTAGTTTGTGATGTACAGTAGGATATATAAATATGTGGTATATCATAAAATACCCCAGAAGTCAGTTTAAACATAGTAACTCTATGGAAAATACTTTATACGTTATACTTTACTGTCACGAAACAATTGATGTTAGAGAGTACAATCATCACAGTGATATTTATTTCTTTGCTTCGCGCTCCCTGGAGTACAAGTCGAAGTAAATACAATAAAATTTTAAATTATCAATCGTAATTAGAAAATAGAAAATGGAAAGTAAGATAGTGCAAGTCAGGTCCGGATATTTTGAAGGTACGGCCCAGATCCCGGTCAGGATCCATTCAGCAGTCTTATCACAGTTGGAAAGAATCTGATCCCATATCTGGTCGAACGAATCTTCATGCTCCTGCACCTTCTCCCGGAGGGAAGTGGGACAGAAAATGTGTTGGCTGGGTGGGTCATGTCCTTGATAATCCTGGCAGCACTGCTCCGGCAGCGTGTGGTGTAAAGTGTGGTGAGGTGTAAATGACAGCAGCATCGAATATCATGTAAATTTAGACTGATCTTAAATGTGTTTAAAAATGTATCTGACATTTACGGTATACATTTCACACAGACAAACTTTAAACACACCCGCCCAGCATTGCGGGAGAAGCATTTCACACTTCAAACCAACAAGTGACCAACTGCATTAACGATTTGTTCAGTTTAATATCCGCACGAAATCATTGAGAATTTGATGTAACCGCCGGCTGCAACTCTCCAGTTCACCACTTCTCTCAGCATTATGAAGGGATCATTTTCTCCGTAAATGCCAGGGAAGTCTCGACCCATACGCTGCATTTTCCTCGTGAGCCCGCACTGTTTACATATCTACACACTGCCATTTGTTACCCAAACAAGGAACAAATTCCGCATGAATTGAGCTGAGAAATTCTCAGTTCAGGTGGACTGTATGCCCAAGCTTCAATAAATAAAAAGAAAGAAAGAAAAAAAAGATGCGAGAAGAATTTATGTGATCAAATGGCTTCTTCCGGAGTTCGGACACTCCCGGAACATAGGACAGTCCATCACATGAACTTCCGGCCCATGATATCGGTGCCTTCCATGATGCCAAATACAACCAATCCGTGCAGTCCATCTGCTTCGTTTCATGTACCTCCCGAAAAGCAACCGAATGTCGCTGTCACATTCGGTCTCGTGCATTTGTCCAACTTGATTCTTTTAAACGTATCCCCTCTCATCAATGACCGTGTCCTCGACAATTTGTCATTTCGAACACGAGAAATTTATTCTGGTGGCCGACAGTAATTTGCGTTCCTGATTTTGTAACCTTCAGTCAGGTCCAAGGGAAAATAATTAGTTAATCTAAACCTTCATTTGCCGGCACGCAGTGGTAGTCTTCACTGCTTCTAAACGTTTGCCAGATTCTACCCTTCCCAAACTACAGTAATTCCGAATGGCAGTCACCGACGGTTTGAATAAACTTTTTTCCTCCTGTGCTTCACAATAAACCAAAGCGTTGACACACCTGTTGTTGGAACAGATTGCTCCCGCTTGAACCCATTTATGCTTCTCATCATTTGAATTACACTGTTACGTCTGTTCAGATTGTTCTACGTCCCAGAAATGAAACACTGCCTTTTCAAAGGCTCCTCATTGGTGAAATATTAGATCCCACGTAATATTCACCCATGTCCCACTTCTGGACATTCATGTAGTGCAATCACATCTGTATCGAACTGTGACCATCAGAACTACACATTTTATAGCATACGTGAAACCACTTACTGTATGTTTCATAACGCAGGCAACACAACTTCGCTACTTTCATAAAGTGGGTGATAATGCTAAGTAACCTTTTTGAATTATTCACCTTTAACTGAAACTACAGACGTGCAGAAATATTCAATAGGTTCGTCTTTATCCTAGGTGGAAGAAGATCGAATGGTAACATGATCGAGACTTATTAATTCACAAGAGGTGCAGTAGGGTTAGACAGCTAAAGTGATTCTCCTGTAATAAAGGGAGCAGAGAAAGAGTTTAAAATATATGACAGCAGAAAAATCGCAGACTCGTCACTGACTTTCTATTTGGGTTCACTGATATACGGTCGGACAGATGTATTAAAAACGGAATGCAATAGACGAGTCTGTCAGAAATGGAGGTGTGATGCTTCTGCAGTCAGATAGCAATAGGAAATATACAACATATGAATGAGGCCTAGCAAAGTGTCATACACAGTTGAAAGCACCGGTCTTTATATCACAGATTGTAAGGGCAAGTTTATAATTCTCTCTCCCTCTCTCCTGCACTCTCTCCCAGTTTCTCATTCCCTCTACTGATTTTTCTCTCATAGTCTTCTCCTCCTTCTCTGTCTCCCCGGCTTTTCTCTCGCATTTATCTCCCCCTTCTTTCTCTCTTCAGACTCCCGGACACCTGTCTCTCCATATCCCCCGATCTCTTTCTCCTCCCTCCTGTCTTTTACAGTCTCTGCCCCCCCCCACCCCGCCTCCAGTTTCTCTCCAACTCCGGTTCGTTAGCCCAACCCCGAACTCTATCCCACATTCACGCTCCCTTCCCAACCCCATACGTCTGCGCTCCTCTGAGCTCTCTATCGGCCATTCTCTTTCTCCTACATTCACTTTCTAGAACCTGAGGCTCTCTTTCTCAGATTAAACTCTCCCCTCCCTTCTCTTGCTCCCTGACCCGGTTTAACTCTTTTCCTCAGTGTCTTTCTTCCTCCGGGCCATCCCACTCGCGGTTTCTCCCCACTCCAAATCTCTCTACTGCAGATCGTTCTCCTCACCGCGGTCGCACTTCTCATCCAAGAACACATCACACTACTGGGCTCTCTATAATCCAACCACCCCGCGGAATCTCTACAGAGGGCTCCCTCCCTGTCTCATTCTCCACACCAAATGCCAAGTCTCATTCTCCCAAGTCTTCCACACTCTGTTACAGATTGTTTCTCTCCCGTCTCTTTCTGTCCAGTTCCTTCCCCTCTCCACGCACACTCTCTCTACGCCGTCTCCTGTCCGGTCCCATACTCTCTTCACTTCCAGACCTACCTGTCCCCGAACGTCTCTCTTTGACCAATCTCTCTCGCCCTCTCTCTCCCCTCGTCCCCGTCTCTTTCTTTCGCTGTCTCTTCCCTCGTCTACATTCTCTCCCATGTCTCTCTCCCTCCACCTCTCTCCCACCGTTTCTCTTACTTCGATTCTCTCTCCACCATCTGTCAACGCATCACTTTTATCTCCGTTCCCTCCCCCCCCCCCCCCGCTGTCTCTGAAATTTTACCAGCTTTCACATAAAAACTAAAATTATAATGAACATGCAATTGTACTGGAGTGAATGCAGAGGATGCAGTTTGCTCGGATGGAAATTTATTACAAATCAGGAAACGACGTTCCTTTCTTGAAGCAGACTATGAAATGGGAATTTCCATAGAAACCTGTGCAATTATGAATAGCATGCACGAGTTCTGTAGTGCTAACACATCTCATTAACAGATTTATATAATATCAAGAACATGTAAGGGTTACTGTAAGTTCCTGTAGATTATTTGACTTTCCTTTTCATTTCATCGTCTGCAAAAGTCTAAGGAAACGAATGGAATTAATTTCTACTGTTCAGGTGTGGAATATGTTGAGTGGGAATATGTTGATGCAGAATTAAAAACAAATACAAAAGCGGGAATGTTTAATAATTGGTGGGGTGTTGAGGTGTGGGTGGCCGAAGAATCTATTCCTGTGCGGTGTCTCTCTCGGGCTCTAAGCCTGTTTTATTATCGCCGCTTCTACGTTCTCATAAAACGGCAGGTTCTGTTGTGTGAAGATAGAAAATACTAATACCTTGTCTTGCTGGAATTAGATATTGTGTTTATTAATTAGTTGAATTATTGACGACAACGGATATTTCGCTGCGCTGATGAACTGCTCTCTGAACTTGGACTGAATTGAACGTGTTTGTGCAGCAACTTTATATCATCAGCATGTATCCGGTGTGTTGAAATATGTACTCCGAGTCATTGTAATTATTTTGATCTAGCCCGGCAATGGGATGGTAAAGAAATTCGGCAACATATACTGACCAGAGGATGATGTAGCTTCCGGAGATGGTGAGAAGTAAAATCACAGACCTCCTCCTGCTCTCCATCTCCGGGTCACTGCGGCTCTCCGTCTTCCTTAGACCCTTCAACGTCTTACGGACGCGACTATTCACTATAATGTGTCTGACTGTCAGAGCGTTAAACAGCAGTATTAAAACAAATGGCAGTAACGGCGTGATAACGACGAAATACGATCGATATCCTACCCACCCAGCTTCAGTATAGGAGCTCGGTTTTGGAAAACACTCCCAGGGTATATTGTCAATCACTTTCGCAGGCTTGCTAACAAAGAAGTAAGGCACATTTTTACAAAAGAGCAGAACACCACTAGTTGTCAGAACCACAGCCGCAGTTTTCCCGGTGCAACATTTTGCTTTTAGCTTCTGGCAACAAAAAGCGACAAACCAATCAAACGTGAAAGTGACAATGAACCAGCCAGACATTTATGTGGCTGTCTCTTTCAGGAGGAAGATCATACTGCATATTGGAGTGACGTCCAGGAATGTCCCGGGAAAGTAGTAATAACTGACCCGCCACAGAATGATCTCAAAGACGACAGATGCAGATCCGCCGTAGCCATGGCCACCAAGTATCGAGTGGTACAGATGGAGAGACCACACTTCTCGCGGGACAAGATCACAATCGCCACTAAACTCACTGGGAGAAAAAAAAGAAAGAATGCGTGAATTTATTTCTCGCCACTAGCTGTGTCTGAAGGCAGGGATTAACTGGAAATTCAGAACAGTCGAACTTTAAGTATATGGTAGTTCATTTCTGGAAGTTTAAACAGTTTAAATTGGGCGTGGCAGACACCACAAACGAGTTCATGCTTGGTGAAAGGGTATTGTACTCGGTACTGGAAGAGGAGTAACGTTTGGGAAGGAACATTTTCAATTGATCGTCGAGGGCATTTGGAGAATTCAACTTAAATCTTCCAGCATTGGTTTGTTTGTTTTTTTTTTCCCCCCATGTGTAGTCTGGGCACTTTAGCAACTTTCTTAGCGATGCTGACTGCCGCGTTCCCGTTACCAATCTTCTGGCACTATCCCCATACGGCGAAGCCCTGCTCCCTCCGGCTCTGCCCATTCACAGAACGGAAAGTTGAAGGCAAATTAATTGCCCCGGTTCGCATGTCTTTGTCTCCGCCTCGACTCCCGGCTTGTCCCGCGCCCACAGGAGACCCGTTTGCCTCGCTTATTTTAAATTCTGCAACTACTGGTGATCGGGGTTCTTTCACGGAATGTTTTCGTATCCTATCAGAAATTTCTAATTTTCACTTTTAATCGTTTTTTCTGACCCGCTGAATGTTTCAGGAATCTTGTGCGCCCTTGCTTATTCCACCCAACGTCCAAAGAAAAGATAATGTAGGTACTTGTAAACATCTGATTTTTTAGCGTTTGCTGCAAATTACTGCAGCATTATTCCAAATGCTTCGACGTTCATGGACCCACAGCGGCCTTTTGCATGAGCCTTACCCCGTCTGGCTCTAACGGGCACTGATGGGTTTCCTCCTAACCCATGGACGTACGTAGCAAGCTATCTAGCCTTCTGGTTGAGAGCACTACCTGAGAGAATTCCAGATCTAAACGAGATAGTTATTTCGATTCACTATAAAGAAGACTTTGGAGAGCATCACTGGGCCGAAAGGGCTGTTAATGTCAAAAACGTTCTAATATTCTCTTCAATATCACTGACGAGTCGATTCCCGTCATGATTCCTCTTCAGATTTGCAGCAATATCTTAAAATCTGAATGTAAAGCCTGTCGCGTTATTGGTGCAACTCCAAGTAGCCCGTAAAGGTGACGAGTGCGCTGGATTATTGGCGTTTACTTCGACAAGTGACCAGGCATTGATAAATCACAAATGCCTGCCATGAGTCCATCTCCCCGATCTTCTACTCTTCATCACTTTCACCTGCCGGGATATTTTCAGCCAACTCGGTTTTGACACGGCAAACACGTGGAAATCTGCAGCTGCGGAAAATTCAAGCAAGACACTCAAAATTCTGGTGGAGCGCAGAGGGCCAGGCAGCATCTATCGGAAGAAGCACTGCCGACGTTTCGGGCCGAGACCCTTCGTCAGTTATAGATGCTGCCCGCTGCGTTCCACCGGCATTTTGTGTGTGTTGCTCCGTTTTATCACAATGTCGGCTCCTCTCTCACTGATGCAACCCCATCAGAACACTGTTGGTAACTGAATGAATCCAAATACCGCTCACACAGAAAAGCAGTTGTTAGTTTGCCTCTGTTCGTACCAGGAAACCAATAATGGCAATGATCAAATAATATATCTTTCCCACAAGGTCCAATGCTTCAAATATTCTGTGTGAGATCCAGCCTGTCTTCCGGCTACCTATAATCCAGACGAAGGAACTCTGATCTGATAAATCTCGATGGTCATTCATTTATACTTGACCCACCATGCTGAATATCCAATACTGCACAAGGATGACGTGTCTTCCAACATCTGGGGTAAGAAATAATCATGATGTTACTGAAATATAATCCCAGCTGTGATGAGGAAGATTGACAAGAAGTTGCAAAATCTCAAATAAGAAGAAATGACGATTTGAGAATTCAGTGAATGCTGTTACTCAATACTCTTAGGCTCACCTCTCGGTTTCAGAATTATTATTCATGGTCCTGTCAATTCCGAGATTCCATAGACTTTGTTATGATAGACCAATGAGCTAACGCCATTCAGCTGCTTTGTTTCATTCTGGGAATGTTCTCTGTTATAGAGCTTGCAACAGAAATCCCTGGCAATCCCTGGCAAGTCATTCCAGGCACTTACAACCCTCTGTGTAAAAGAAAATACCCCTCATGTCTCCCATAAACTGCTCCCCCTTAGCTTAATTGTGTAGGTAGGCCCTCTGGTGCTTACTATCTGTGCCGTGGGAAACAGGTACTGGATAGAGCCTTATCTATACCTCTCATAATCATGTAGATCTCCAATAAAGAGCCCTCTCATCCTTCTAATCTCCAAAGAAAAAAGTCCCAGCTCTGCTAACAATGCCTCAAAACACTTGTTTTCCCATCCAGACAATTTCCCTGTAAATCTCCTCTGCACCGTCTCCATAACTTCCACATCCTTCCTATAATGAGTTGACCAGAATGGAATACAATACCCTAAGTGTAGTCTCACCAAAGTTTAGTAGATTTGCAAC
Organism: Hypanus sabinus; assembly: GCF_030144855.1. Classification (NCBI taxonomy): domain Eukaryota; kingdom Metazoa; phylum Chordata; class Chondrichthyes; order Myliobatiformes; family Dasyatidae; genus Hypanus; species Hypanus sabinus. The sequence goes on along the minus strand of NW_026781232.1, from coordinate 429,872 downwards.
ATGACCTCTCTACTCTTGAACTCAATCCCCGTATTAAAGAAGCCTAGCATCCCCTAGGCCTTCTTAACTGTTATATTAATCTGTGCAGCGACCGTGAGGGACGTATGGATTTGAACCCCAATGTCCCTCTGTTCATCCACACACTTAAGTAACTGACCATTAACCCTGTACTCAGCCTTCTGGTTTATCCTTCTAAAATGGATCACCGCACAGTTAATCAGATTGAACTCCATCTGCCACTATTCTGGCCAACGCTGCAATCTGTACATACCCTCTTGTAACCTTCGACAACCTACAGCTCCATCCACAACTCCTCCAATCATCGTCTCATCCGCAAACTTACAGATCCATCCTCCTGCGTCTTCATCCAGGTCATTTATAAATATCATAAACAGCAGGGGTCCCAGGACTGATCCTTGCAGCACTCCACTAGTCACCGATCTCCATGCAGAATACTTTCCTTCCACAACTAACGCCTGCTTTCCTCCAGTAACCATTTTTTTTATCCAAACAGCAAGGATTCACTGATGCCATGCCTCATGACTTTCTGGATGAGTCTCTCGTGGGGGACCTTGTCAAATGCCTTGTTAGAATCGATGTAGACATCTACCGTCCTACCCTCATCAATTTATTTTTTTTATCTCTTCAAAAAACTCAATTGGGCTCATGAGGCACTATGTTCCCTTCAGAAAGCCATGTTGACTATCCTTGAGTAGACTGTACTTCTCCAAATGCTCGTAGATCGTGTCCTTAAGAATCCTTTCCAATGGTTTGCAGACCACCGACGTAAGACTCACCGGGCTATAGAAGGTCTCACCAGGTTTCTCTGTTACCTTTTTAACAAGGAAACTACATTAGCCGTTTTCCAATCCTCCGGCACCTCCCCTGCAGCCAAAGAGGAATCAAAGATCATAGCTGCTGCTCCAGCGATCTCTTCTCTCACTTGGCACAGCAACCAGGGGTATATCTCGTCCAGACCTGGGGATTTGTGGTTTTTAAGAAAATCCAACACCTTCTTCCTTAATCTCCACATTCTCCAGCACACAGGCCTATTCTATTTCGACCTCACCCTGATCAAGATCCTTTTCACTTATGAACACTGAAGCAAAGTATCCATTTATTACCGTCCCAACCGCCTGCGCTTCCTGGTACATGTTGACCTCCTTATCCTTTTGCGGCTCCATCTTCATTCTTGTCATCGTTGCTCTTCACATACGCATAGAACACCTTGGGGTTTTCCTTAATCCGAGATGCCAAGGCCTTCTTATGCCGCCTTCAAGCTCTCCTAAATCCTTTCTTAAGCTCCTTCCTCGCTAACCTATATTTCTCATGAGCCTCTCCTGCTTCCTGCTTCTTATATCTAACATATGCTTTCTTCTTTCGCTTGACGAGTTGCCTCATGTGTTTTCTCAGCCACGGTTCCGTTTTCCTACCACTTTTTCCTTGCCTCAGTGGGATAAACCTATCCTGAACCCAGCCCAAGTGTTCCCTAAACCTCCTTCACGTTACTTATGTGCTTTCACCTTTGAACATCTGTTTCCAATTTACTCCTGCTAGTTCCTGCCTCATCCCTTCAGTTAGCCATTCCCCAGTTAAACACTTTCCCATTGCCTGTTTATCCTTTTCCGTAGCAATATTGAAGCTAAGGGAGTTGAGGTCACTCTCAACAAAATGCTCTGCCACCTGATCAGGTTCATTACCTAGAACTAGATCCAGTATGGCTTCTCCTCTCATCGGCCGGTCCACATACTGTATCAGGAATCCTTCTTGAACACACCTGACAAATTCAGCCCCTTGCAGTCAGGTGGTGTCAGTCAATATGAGGGAAGGTGAAATCACCAATAACTACAACCCTGTATTTCCTGCACCATTCTAAAATCTGTCTTCTTATCTCCTCCTCGGTGTCCCGAGGGCTCTTTGGGGGCATTTAGACTACTCCCAGCACACGTGATTGTTCTCTTCCTTTTTCTGACTTCCACCCACACCGACTCAATGGATACGCCCTCTGCAGCATCGTCCCTTTTCTATAGACGTGAAACTTTCCCTGACCAGTACTGCTACTCCCCCCCCCCCCACCTTTCTACCTCCCATCCTATTCCTTTTAAAACACCTCAACCTCGGTACCTCCATCAGCCAATGCTGTCCTTCCTCCAGCCAGGTTTCAGTAACGGCCAGTGTCATAACTCCACATACTGATCCATGCTCGAAGTTCATGCATTTTATTCCTAATACTCTTAGCATTGAAATAGAAACATTTCAACCCCTCTGTGGCGACATTTATGTTTTATCTCCTGCCTGTCCTTCCTCACCAACTTAGAACACATAGCATCATGCCCTTGTCCTTGTATCCTAATCTCTGCACTCACATTCTGATTCCCACCCCCTGCCAAACAAGTTTAAACCCTCTCCAACAGCTCTAACAAACCTGGCAGCCAGGATATTGGTCCCTTTCCAGTTCATGTGCAGCCAGTCCACTGTGTACGGGTCAGACCTTTCCCGGAAGAGATCCCAATGTTCCAGAAATCTGAACCCATTTCCCCTGCACCAACTCTTCAGCCAACCATTCAACTGCCATGACTTCCAGTTCCTACCCTCTCTGCCAGCAATCCTGAGGTTACCACCCTTGCTTTTTAACTTTTATATTAACTCTCTATATTCCTTCTTCAGGACCTCATCCCTACTCCTATCTATGTCATTGGTCCCCACTCGGACCACAGCTGACTGCTCACCCTCTTTCCCGAGAATACCGAGAACTCGGTCCAAGAAATCACGGACCCTAGCACCAGGGAGGCAACACACCATCCAGGATTCTCGATCTTTCCCACAGAACCTTTTATCAGTCCCCCTAACTATCGAATCCCCAATCACTACTGCTCTCCTCTTTTCCCTCCTTCCTTTCTCAGCAAATGGGCCAGTCACTGTGCCAGAGACACGACCAGTACAACTTGTCCCTGGTAGGTCATCTCCATGAACAATATCCAAAACAGTAAATTTATTGTTGATGGGAACGGCCACTGGGGTGCTCTGCTCTCTCTGTCTATTCCCCCTCCCTCTCCGGACAGTCACCCAGTTAGTTACCTGTCTCCTGATTTTTAAGGGAAACTGTCTCCTTGAAACTTCTACCTATTACTGCCTCTGCCTCCCGAATGATCCGAAGTTCATCCAGCTCCAGTTTCCTAACTCGGTTTGACAAGAGCTGAAACTGGATGCTTCCCATGCTGGTATAGTCATCAGAGGCAACTGTGTTGTCCCTGACTCCTACATCCTACAATCGGAGCACTGGACTGCCCTACCTACTACCTCCATCACCAAGTCCTAAGTTAATTAAATTAATTAAAGAACCTTACCCGGCCTTACCCACTGGGAGCAAGTTCGTCCTCCGCCTCTGCTCGCCAAAACCTCTCGAATCAAAGCCTCAAAGCTCCACTGCTGCTCTGGCCCCACTCATTCACTGGCCACTCTACTTGATCTACCCCTCTTTTTATTTGTTTGTTGAGCTATTCAATTTACGATTACCCAATCAGACTGCTTGGTCACCTGCCCTCGATTGCCCAGTCAGCTGCTTTCTGCTGAGTCTGAACTATTCAAATCTTTTCATTATTATTGTCCAAAATAACAAGAGTACATCGAAGTAAATAACACTTACGATGTGTAAAGGAAAAAAAAACATTGTTTTAAAGATTGAAAAATATGGTGACACAAAAAAAAGAAAAGAAAAGAAAAACACTAAAGCAAAGAAAAGTGAGGAAAAAACATATTAAGCGTTCAACTCCGGAGTCATGCGCCATGCAAAAAGCTTCTGAAGATAACCAGCAAACCGCCAGCAAGAAAAAAAATACAATTAGATCATGGAGAAAATTATCAATTAACTTCAATGGTAATAATGAGCAAATGAAACCCTTCTTTTATCAAAATCAAACACAGGTTCAAAGGCTCGACTTCTAATTTTCTCCAAACTAAGACGTAGCATCGCTTGAGAGAACCATTGTAACAGAGTAAGAGCCGACATACCTTTCCACTTCAACAGAATGGCTCTCCTAACTATCATTGTAACAAAGGCAATAACATGTTTGTCAGACAAAGAAATAGCTTGGATATTTTAAAGAATTATTCCAAAAAGTACAGTTAATTTGTTAGGTTGTAAATTAATTTTAAGCGTTTTAGAAATTGTAGAAAAAAACTGACTTCCAGAACCGTTTCAGTGTAGAACAAGACCAAAACATCTGTGTCAGTGTAGCTGGCTCACTTTTACATCTATCACAATAACTGTCAAAATTAGGAAATATATTAGACAATCTCTCCTTCGTCAAATAGTAATGAGTACAACTTTAAACTGAATCACTGCATGACTAGCACAAATCAAAGAAGAGTTAACCAACTTCAGAATCCGTGTCCAGTCCTCCATCATTAAAGACAAATTAAGTTCCAATCTTGTTTAACCTTAAATAAAGGACACTTATCCCATTGTAATAGTAAATTATGAATTCTTCCAATGGAACCCTTCATCAGTGGGTTCATACTCGTAATAGTACCTAACAAGCCTGCATTCAATATGTAAGGAAAATTAGTTAAATGTTTTTGTAAGAACTGTCTAACTTTATGGTATTGTAAAAATTATGAGTAAGAATGAGAATATTTATCAACTAATTGTTCAAAAGACATCAGTCTATCTTCTTTAAATAGATTCAAAAAAGAATTAATGCCTTTATTTTGCCAAAGTAAAAAAATTGGATCACTCAAAGAATGCTTAAAAAAATTCAATAAATTAAACTAGAAAGTTTAAATTTTTTAAGATTAAATAATTACGGAATTGGAGCCAAATTTGTAAAGAATATTTAATCAAAGGGCATAAATTTAAATTAGCAACTTTAGCTAATTGTATAGGTAAAGCAGCTCCCAATAAAGAGGTTAAATAAAACTGTTTCACAACTTTCAATTCCAAATCTACCCAAACTGGCGATTTGTTCTTGTCAACCCCGTGTAACTAAAAGGACATATATTGCACATTAACAGCCCAGGAATACATTCTTAAGTTAGGCGAAGTAAGACCTCCATCCTTTTCAATTTTTGTAAGTGACGTTTACTAATTCTTGGTCTTTTATCATTCCAAATAAAAGATGAGATAATAGAATCAATCAGATCAAAAAAAAAACAGGGATATTCTGAAATAAATATAACAATTTTGGTAAAATCATCATTTTGACTATATGGATGTGACCAACAAGTGAAGATGTAAGTGGGTTCCATCCACTAAATAAATACTTCATAGAATCTACTCAGGGAACAAAATTAGCTTTGTAAAGATCCTTTTTTTTAAACAGATTATAACGCATAAATATCTAAAAGAATCCATAATGTTGAAAGGAGTATTACATATATGGAAACAGATTAATTTAAAGGAAACAGTTCATTTTTATTAAAATTTATTTTATATCCTGAAAAATCTCCAAATTCATTAAATAATTTTAGCAAGGCAGGGAGATTCTTTGGGATTAGATATATAAACCAGAAAATCGTCAGCTTAGAGAAATCTCATTCACAAGAATCCCAAAAATATCTTTAGCTTCAGGAAGAGTGATACCAAGGGATTCTAGTTTTAAGTTAAATAACAAAGGACTTAATAGACAACCTTGTCTTGTCCTCCGTGAAAGCTGAAAAAAGAGATCTACAATTATTAGTAATAGCAGAGGCAATAGGAGTTTTATATATCATTCTAATCCAATTTTTTTACATTAACACCAAAACCAAATTTCTCCAAAAGATTAAACAAATACTTCCATGCAAATTGATCAAATGCTTTTTCAGCATCGAGAGACGACACGTTGTGGGGTTTTAAAAGAAGACGGGTATATAATGTTAAATAATCTCCGAACATTTGAAAAGGAATAATGGCCGTTTCTAAAGCCTGTTTGATCTATAAAAATAACTTTACCCAAAAATTTTCCAACCACTTGGCCATTATCTTTGACAGGATCTTAGCATCATCATTCAGTAATGAAATAGGTCTATATGAGGCACGATCAGAATGACTTTTATCCTTTTTAAGAATTAAAGCATTAGAAGCGTCATAAAAAGTAAAGTTTAAATTGCCTTTCACAAAAGAGTCCTTAAGCATTTCCTACATATACCAAGAGAGAAATTTTCCATTTTTTTTATATAATTCTACAGGGTAGCCATCAAGACCAGGGGCCTTACCAGATGCCATTGAAAAATTAGCTTTATGAATGTTGGCTTCAGTAATTTGGGCATCAAGAGTTTTTTGATCCTTAACTGAAATTCGAGGAAAAACAATCTTCCATAAGAAAAAAAAATCATTTTAGAAGAATCGACTGGAAATTTAGATTTATAAAGATCATTATAAAAACCTTGAAAAATCTTATCAATGTCTTCATATTCCCAAGCCAGGGTACCATCTTTCCTACAGATTTTCAAAATTTGCCGTTTTACTCAGGCCGTTTTTTATTGAGATACAAGCAGTTTGTTGTTTTTATCTCAAAACATACAAAATTGATGTTTTAGCTGAAGCTAATAGCCTTCAATAGGATGAGTTAATAATAAATTATATTGTGATTGAAGTTCCATCCTTTGTTAAAATCAGTCAATATTAGGGGAAATAGCATAAATATTATCCAAGTCTTTAACTTGTTTTGAAATCTTATTAATTCTACTTTATCCTGGTTTTTCAGGTTAGCAGATTAAGAAATGATCTGACCACCTTAAAATGCTTTAAATATATCCCATATGATTAATTTAGATGTACCCCATATAACATTAAAAAGAAAAAAAATATTTTACCTGGTTTTCAATGAAGCTAACAAAGTCTGAATTCTGCAATGATGTCTGAGACAGGCGCCAAGATGGGTGGGCAAGGATTGCATCATCAAATTCGAAAGACAAACTGAAAGCTGCATGAGCAGATAGAGCGATAGTGTCATATCCACAATTCTTAACACTAGGCAAGAAGCAAAGGTCAACTATAATATAATCGATCCTTGAATAATTTTCTATAAACATGCGACAAAAAAAAAAATCTCTATCATCGGGGTGTAAGTATCTGCATAATTCAATCAATCCAAAAATCAGTCAAAAAGGAATTAATAAGTAATGCAGAGTGATTTGGAAGTTACTGGTTGGTTGAGCTCATGTCAATCAAAGGATTTAAACAACAGTTAAAATCCCTGCCCATTATCTACATATATTCATTTAAATGAGACTGTAAAGTAAATACATTTTTTTTTAAAAAACATCTAAGTTAGGACCGGACAAATTGACCAAAACAGCTTTTCTGTTACAAATTACCCTACTAACAATTAAAAATCTAGTAAAGAATCTGACAATATCCTCTTGAATGAACAAAATACTGGATTTAATAAAAATAGACACTCCTTTAGTTTTACTTTGAGAAGTGAAGTGAAATTGCAAACTCTTCCACGATCCAAAAAACCTATTTTGATCTCCCGCCTTGATATGTGTCTCCTGGGCAAAAATTGTATCAGGTTGAAATTGATTAATGATTTTAAAAGTCTTTTTACATTTGATAGGATGATTCCAACCACGTACATTTTAACTTATTACATTAATCTGTTTAGATTCCATACTATAATTTTATTCTACTTTACACATGTGCCGAGCACAGACCAATACGGGATGATCAAAAATGGTGGCGATGGAGAATACAACCACACAGAAAACACACATGCTCCGGAACCGACCAATGGGAAAAAAAAACCTAATTCTAACCCCATCCCACTCCCCCCACAGCCCAGAAAAAGCAGGCATCCTATGATAGGAAACACAGCCAAGACTGCTCTGTCTGTCCAAAAGATTAAAAAAGTTTCTCTATCCCTCCCCCGTTAAAAAATGGAACCCACTGACCTTGTAAGAGGAACGACAAAGTCTCAACAAAGGAAAATGTTTACATTCCAGCATCTACAAACTATCCCGTGTTTATATTTAATCTTTTTTTAAACAAAGAGGAATCCAAAAAATTGTTATCTCTTAGAAAGTGAAAAACAGCTCCATCTTAACATTAACATTAAATCCCCTAAAAAAGCTTTAAATTCAGTTATAAGATGCAATAATATTCATTATATAACAAAATACTAATATATTGAAAAGAATTTTAAAAATAAGCAGTTATTAAAATGTGAAACATATTACCTAGAGAAACCAAGCATAGTGTTTAATAACAGAATAAGAGATCAACACAATCTTTAAAACTAAATATTATACAAATAATTGAAACCTCCACTAAGTATATATAAGAAAAGGAAATATCCCCATTAGTAGGAAAAACTACCAGTTAGTTAATTAAAAAAAAACACAAAAAGTATCAAACCAGATATTAGGTTAAAGGAGTAAGTCCTTTTATGTGCTTTTTCTTCGTCGAATGTCCAAATAACCATTTAAACAGTCATACTTGAACCATAAATCTTCTTACCGAAAAAACAATGATCTGCAGTAATAAACAAGTCCCCTAATCTTCTTTTAATAATCTCTCAATGAAGTGTCCAAGTAGCCTTCATAAATCTTCTTTCCGAAATGCTATTATGCAGATAATGTGCCAGACAGTTCAATCGGCAGTCGCAGCAGGTATAGTTTAAACAAATGCCAGTGCAACTTTAGGATCACAAAATGTACGAGGAGGAGAATTAGGAGGAAGAACTTTAATCCTCATTGGGTTACGCAAGGAAGGAAACAATTTCTTATCATATCCCTGTTTCATTACCAGAGTAAATTTTAATCTTTGTTCCATTACCTCCTTAGAAAAATCTTCATAAAAACCGAGCTCAGATGTCTCAAATCTAAAAACTCTCTTTTCTTGCCTGTCACATTATTTGACCTTCAATCTTAAAATATTGAGAACAAACCAGAACAGCCCTTGGTTTATTTGGATCTTGAGATCTCGAAGTGTTCTGTGTGTTTTTTCTGTAGTTGGCGGCTGTGATAATATAGAAGGAAATAAGGTATGAAAAAGCTTACCAATGTAAGCAGTTAAATCTCCATTTTCAACTCCTTCTTGCAGCCCAACAATTTGTATATTCCTTCGGTGAGACCTAGTTTCCAGGTCTATAATCTTATTTCGATATCTTTCCAAACGAGTTTTACTTTATTTTACTTCCAAGCAATTTTTGCTTAATTATCTTCAATTCCTCTTTGTGTGTAGTGACTTGTGCTTCCAGATCCTTAAGTTTTCCCAGAAATTACATCATTTCATTACCATTCTTTTCAAGTTAGTCTTTAAGTGAACTGTTTCCAAGCCATATCTTCAGCCCACAACGGCATTTCATCAGATCCTTCCTGTTGCATCTTTCCTTTCCCGTTGCCTTTATCACTAGGTTCAGACAAGTACTTCCCACTCCTCAAAGACACATTGTTCCCCTTCAAGAATCTGCAAATGAAGATATTAAATTCGGTTTAAACTAGGCGGAAAGGGACAAAATTAGGAGCAGCTCAGAAACTGATGTTACTCCATTCACAGACAAGCGCAGCCTCCAGGAGCTATTCAAATCTTGATTGACTTGATTGCACAATCCATCTGCCAAAACGACTTGAGCCAAAGCTTCAAAGCTCCAGTTCTTCACTGGCCACACTCCACCCCAGTCAATATTAAACTCCAGTCCCATTGAAGGTGAATATGCAGTAGAAGAAACTCCTCCCATGCCCAGAACTGGATGCGGTGAGCCGCAGCAATAATTGTAGAGTTCAGCACTGATAGTCACTCTCAAAATAGCTTTAGCAACAGTGATAGACAAATATCCAGCATGCAGCTTATTGAAACTTTCTCCCCTGTGTGAACCCGGTAGTGTGTCACAAGTGTAAAATGCTGTGAGATTTCATTGCTAATGTAATGGTCTCTCTGTTATGTTTCACTGCAGAGCTAATGGTTTCTCTGCAGTAGCGATGTTTAGCTTATGACTAGAAATAACAGGGTTTTGGAGTGCCTAGCTATCCAATGAGAGAGATATTGTTCTTTCCTGTGAGTCTGGAAGGTAGATTTTCACGGTCTTTTGCCAGGGAGAGAATCCCTTCCCACAGTCTGAGCAGGCGAACGGCCGCTCACCAGTATGAACTGACTGGTGTCTCAGTAGGTGAGATGATTTAACGAATCCCTTCCCACAGTCAGAGCAGGTGAACGGCCTCTCCCCAGTGTGAACTCGCTGATGTACCCTCAGGTCGGATGAGCAAGTGAATCCCTTCCCACAGTCTGAGCAAGTGAACGGCCGCTCGCCAGTGTGAACTGACTGGTGGCTCAGTAGGTGAGATGATTTAGTGAATCCCTTCCCACACACTGAGCAGGTGAACGGCCTCTCTCCAGTGTGAACTCGCTGATGTACTTTCAGTTGAGATGACTGTGTGAATCCCTTCCCACAGTCCGAGCAGGTGAACGGCCTCTCCCCAGTGTGAACTCGCTGATGTACCTTCAGTTGGGATGAAGAAGTGAATCCCTTCCCACAGTCCGAGCAGGTGAACGGCCTCTCTCCAGTGTGAACTCTCTGATGTTCCTTCAATTTAGATGAGCAAGTGAATCCCTTCCCACAGTCTGAGCAGGTGAATGGCCTCTCTCCAGTGTGAACTCGCTGATGTACCTTCAGTTGGGATGACTGAGTGAATCCCTTCCCAGACACTGAGCAGGTGAATGTCCTCTCCTCAGTGTGAACTTGCTGATGTACCTTCAGTTGAGATGAACAAGTGAATCCCCTCCCACAGTCTGAGCAGGTGAACGGCCGCTCGCCAGTATGAACTGACTGGTGTCTCAGTACGTGAGATGATTTAGTGAATCCCTTCCCACAGTCTGAGCAGGTGAATGGCCTCTCCCCAGTGTGAACTCGCCGATGTACCTTCAGTTCAGATGACTGAGTGAACCCCTTCCCACACACTGAGCAGGTGAATGGCCTCTCCCCAGTGTGAACTCGCTGATGTATCTTCAGTTTAGATGAGCAAGTGAATCCCTTCCCACAGTCTGAGCAGGTGAACGGCCTCGCCCCGGTGTGAACAGACCTGTGCAACTGTAGGTGAGATGATTTAATGAATCCCTTCCCACATTCTGAGCAGGTGAACGGCCACTCCCCAGTGTGAACTCTCTGATGTTCCTTCAGTTTAGATGACTGAGTGAATCCCTTTCCACAGTCTGAGCAGGCGAACGGCCACTCACCAGTGTGAACTGACTGGTGGCTAAGTAGGTGAGATGATTTAGTGAATCCCTTCCCACACACTGAGCAGGTGAATGGCCTCTGTCCAGTGTGAACACGCTGATGTATCTTCAGTTGGGACGAAGAAGTGAATCCCTTCCCACAGTCTGAGCAGGTGAATGGCCTCTCCCCAGTGTGAACTCGCTGGTGTTCCTTCAGTTTAGATGAGCAAGTGAATCCCTTCCCACAGTCTGAGCAGGTGAACGGCCGCTCCCCAGTGTGAACAGACCTGTGCAGCTGTAGGTGGGATGGTCGAGTGAATCCCTTCCCACAGTCTGAGCATGTGAATGGCCTCTCTCCAGTATGAGCTCGCTGATGTCCCTTCAATTCAGATGAGCAAGTGAATCCCTTCCCACAGTCTGAGCAGGAGAATGGCCTCTCCCCGGTGTGAACTCGCTGATGTACCTTCAGTTGGGACAAAGAAGTGAATCCCTTCCCACAGTCTGAGCAGGTGAACGGCCACTCCCCAGTGTGAACTCTCTGATGTTCCTTCAGGTTAGATGAGCAAGTGAATCCCTTCCCACAGTCTGAGCAGGAGAATGGCCTCTCCCCGGTGTGAACTCGCTGATGTACCTTCAGTTGGGACAAAGAAGTGAATCCCTTCCCACAGTCTGAGCAGGTGAACGGCCACTCCCCAGTGTGAACTCTCTGATGTTCCTTCAGGTTAGATGAGCAAGTGAATCCCTTCCCACAGTCTGAGCAGGTGAATGGCCTCTCTCTAGTGTGAACTGACTGGTGTGCCATTCGGTTAGTTGATCGAGTGATTCATTCCCCACAAACTCAGCAAATGACCAGCCTCTGCCCAGTGTGAACTGACTGGTGTGTCCACAAGTGGGATAACTGACTAGATCCCTTCTCACACTTACAACAGGTGAATGGCCTTGTCCGGTGTGAACTTGCTGATGTACCTTCAGTTGAAATGACCGAGTGAATCCGTTCCCACTGTCTGAGCAGATGAATGCATTCCCCCCGTGTAAAATGACCGGCACGCCAGTTGTTCTGATGATCGAGTGAATCCCTTGCTCCTCTTCCTAAATATCTGGACAGAGACAGCAAAACTGGCGTGTTGTGTTCGAGATTCCCGTAGACAAATTCCTTGTCATATTTAACCTGTAAAAAGATTTACAAAATCGATCAATGGGTGTGGGACAACATTTCAGATGAGATCACTTGAGTTGGCAAGGTGTGAGCTGACATCACACTTTTACAGTAAAGTTCAATCCAAGTTGGAGAGAGAAATCATCTTCTAACTGGGCACAGTGCTGGTATCTGGAATGATCATCAAACTCTCTGATGCTCTTCCAGAATCTATAACATAGAGGCAGTTCTGCCATTTCCAACCTGTGATCTGGCTCAGTTGTCTCTCTCCATTGGTTTTATTCCCTGTTCCCAATGAGCCGCATCGGTGCTCATTGCCTGGTCCCACAGGAACTGAAATACTCTCTACGCACCCACCATTTTCTGTGTAAAAAAACTTACCCCTGACATCCCCTCGGTATCTACTTCAAAGCACCTTAAAACTATGCCCCCTTGTGTTAGCCATTTCAACCCTGGGAAAGAAACCTCTGACTATCCACACGATCAATGCCCCTCATCATCTTATCCACCTAAAAAAAGTCTCTAAACATAAACAAGGAAATTATACATTGCTTTGAGGATTTATTAGAAGTCTACAAAACTATGAGGAAAACGATAGGTTAAATGCCAGCAGCTCTTTCCACTGAGGTTGGGTGGGATGACAACCAGAGTTCATGGGTCAGTGGGGAAGGTGAAAATTTGACAGGAATATGTGGAAAAGCCCTTCACTGAAATGGTCGCGAGAGTGTGGAATGCGATGCCAGCACAAGTGATGAATGTGAGCTCGGTTTCACCATTTAAAAGAGGTTTGGATGGGAGCCTGGATGGTAGGGGTATGGAGGGCAATGGTCCCGGTGCAGGTAGATGTATTAGACAGCTTAAATGTTTTTTTGGCATTGACTATATGGGCCAAATAGCCTGTTTCTGTGCTGAACTTTTCCATGTTTCTGTGATGGAGAAGCAGGGCTAACTTGCTTCAAAGGGAAAACAAGTTGGAGTGACAATGGAACAGCAATGGCTGAAGTTTCTGGCAGCAACTCGGGAGTTGAATGATCGATACTTACGAAAGAAGTGGAAGCATTGGAAAGGCAGGAGGACACAACAATGGCTGAAATGAGAAGCCAACCAGAAGGCAAACAAAAGAGCAAAAACTATTGGGAAGCTTTTAGGAACCAACAGAAGACGACTAAAAAAAATGTCAGATGAGCTCAGGAATTGGAATGATGATTAATGAGTCATCGTTAATGAGTCTTGGCAGCACCCAACAGTCTGAGGCATTTAGAGGAACAAAATATCCGGGGCCTCAATATCTCTTGAGAACCAAGGTTCCCTGCACCAGTTACCTTTCAGCTTTTATTTTGACAGGCACATAAAAACCCCACACCCTTAAAATTTCACTTCTGAAGGCCTCCCACTTACAACTACTCCTTTGCCAGAACACAGGCTGTCCCAAACCACACTTGTCAGATCCTTTCTGATACCATCAAAATTGACCTTTCCCCAGTTTAGATTCTCAACCCATGGTCCAGAACTCTTTTTCCAATATTTACTTTCAATTTCATGGCATTATGATCACTAATTCCTGTTAACAGCCCTGGGTCATTTCCTAACAGCTTATTGCACAATTTACGTCAGGAATTCTACGTCCTGATTAAGGGCACATTTGACAAACTCTGCCCCTTCTAGTCCTTTCACAGTATGGGAATCCCAGTCAATATCTGGGAAGTTAAAATCACCAACTGAATCAACCTTTGTTTCTTGGCATGGTCTGTGATCTCTCTACAAATTTGTTTCTCTAAATCTCTCAGACTGTTGGGTGTAACCAAGTCCCAGTAATGGCTACAATATCATATTTCCCTGCCCTGAGCTCATCTGGCTTTCCTACGATGCTTCTTGCATTGTGATATACACAGCTCAGCACATTCATCGCACCATGCTCAACCATTTGATTGCTGACTCTGTCTTTTGTCTGAACAACATCTGACTGGTGTCAAGAAAACAACCTCTCAATCATTGTCACAAACCCAAAGGAGCTAATTGTGGATGACAAAAGGAATGGGGACAGGCTAACCCCTATTGGCATCAATGGATCTGGGGTTGAGAGGGTCACCAAGGATCTGACATGGTCTGTATATACTAGCAGTGTTGTGATAAAAATACAACAGTACCTCTTTCACCTCAGACGGTTGAAGTTTGGGATGGGGACCCAAATCCTTAGACCTTTCTACAGGAACACAAATGAGAGCATCCTGACTGGCTGAATGACTGCCTGGTCAACTGCACTTTCCTTAATTGCAAGAACCTACAGAGAGGGGTGCGCATAGCCTAGCACATCTCTAGATGTGAACTTCCCACTATTCAGGACATTTGCAGAGTCAGGTGTGTTAAAAGGGCCCGAAGGATAATGAGGACCCAATTCACCACAACCACAAACTGATCCTGCTGCGACCATCCCGGAAACGGTACCACAATAAAAGGACCAACGGGCTCCGGGAGAACATCTTCCACCAGGACATCAGACTGATTAATTGATTTCTATGTCATATTGACTGCCCTATCTACATACTATTTGTTATATATTACTATAATTGACACATTTAGACAGAGACGTAAATTGAAGATTTTTACTACTCATGTAGATGCAGAATGTATGTAATAAATTCAATTCAATTAACCCTCTCCACTATCTGTTCTGTCATTCTGGTTACCGTTCCCCCGACAAATTACTTTAATCACATCACCCCTCCCCCCACACTATCATTAGAAAGCCTTACCACGAGGATATTCATTCCTTCTTGTTCTGTTCCTCTAACTAACGAATCCCATATCACCCCTTTGACTTTCCTCTGCTACTAATCCCCAACAGTTTCTAAAGTGGTCCACCTGTTGTTGTGTGGGATGGTCACAGGAGTATTATGTGAGGGATGTTTAACCTCATCCCTTTCCTCACTTTCACCCAGTTTCTGGTGTCCTGTACCTTGGGTATAACTCACCTCACTTCATGTCATAGCTATCACCCCCTCTAACTCCTGGATGATCCAGAATTCATCCATTTCAAGTTCCAACTCCTTAAAGTGCATGGTTACAAGCTGCAGTAGGATGCACATCTTGTAGGTGAGGGCATCAAGGACACTGGAGGACTCCCCACCTTCCCACCAATGTCCCCCTCTAACTTGTAATGACCAGTGGACACATAAATCACGTAATGTGCATTTTTTTACCCAGTGACAACATGTGCACAGTGCATTTCATATAGAGAGGTATTCATTTTAACAGCTTGCAAAGCATTGTCCATAAACACTTTGATCTCTGAGTTAGATCAAGTTCATCTGCACTCTCACACAACCTATGTAGTAGACTTGTAACGGGTATTGAAAACTTTTCTCACCAGGGCTTTTGCACTTTGTCCATATGCGATTTGCTTGCTAAATTACACTTTAAAATGTCAGATTTCCAAATATCACTACACTTCTTCGCACTTGTAAATTCTCCAGCAACTACTGCATCGCCACAATAACTACAGGTAACATGGGTATTTCCCCTGAGCACTCCTGAGGAATTGAGGATATATAACAAAATCATTTTGATCCTTTGTAACCTCTGGCTAAAAGAATAATTGGGACTGAATAGGAATTTTTGAACTTAAGAGAACTCTGTCTTCAGCGGTTAACTAAGGCAGACACATTCCCATTTTCTCTCTGGCTTACAGAGAGACACACTGAGAGCTGATAACATTATACATTATACCCTCGTTAGTTGATAACATTATACATTGTACCCTTATTTGAGTAAAGGGAGGAGGACTCACTGAAAAGGACAGGAATGAACATCTGTCTGTAACTAAGTCAGGGCCTTGCAAAGGGAATAACTGATAAGGACAGAACAGCACGTGCATCTGCAATTAAAACCTTCATTTAATGAACTCTCTTATCTAAGTAATTAAGTTTTGCACCAACAGACTTGATGAGCATACCAGTTCAAATAACATCTTACAAATAGTAATGTATGGGGCTTAGTATGTATAAATACATGACTGTAACCTGACTGCTTACGTGCCTTCCCTTTGACAACTGGGTCTCCAACTCCTACAGGAGAATGCGCAATAAACTGTGGTGATGATAGCTGGTCTCTCATGTTTTATTCAGATTCAACTTTAACATTTGGTGTCACGAACAGGATCCCAATATAGGGAGTGCCAAGCAGACGGGCTGAGTAAGTGGCTGGACCACTCTGGGGACTGCGGAGACTGACCGGGCGCCCAATAGGTATTTTGTCATTCTCCATTAGTTCCTTTCGAGGTACGGTCCCTCGCCCAAGCTGATCGCATACCTTGACGGAATCGGGAAAGAATCTGTTGGGAGACTTGTATAAGGTGGGCAAAATTTTACTGAGGAGGCAGATGGGCCGGGTAAATTTTAGTAAGTGGGCAGGAGGTGGTCCCAGGTAAATTTATCAATTTAACAGGAGGTGCCAGCCATGTAAATTTATCTGCTTGTTAATTGAACAGAAGGCTTTGTGCTGGGTAAAGAACATGGGTCAATTGCAGTCGAGTGATATGGGTGGGACAACAGCAGCCCAACACAATATGTGTGAGAGTTTTCCAGACAAGGGAAAAGATTTGCGAATGTTGAGTGCAGCATTGAATAAGAAATTGGGGAACAAAATCTGGCCACTGGGGGGGAGCCTGGGATATTACCTCATGAGAACAAGCAGTAAATTTGATATGGAAAAAGAACTGTGGAAAGAAGTGGAAATTACTGAAAAGGGAATGGAAGGATAAGGCAGATGAAAAGTGGAACAGTACATTATTAGCAAGTTTGAGGAATAATGCATGTGACAAAGGGATCGAGGTATGCACTGCAGAAGGAACACCAAAGGTTGGGAGAGGCTGAAAGCGGAGCATGAATGGGTGGATGGGCACCGAAAACGAGAGTAGGGAAAACAACGTAAGCAAATCAAGGCCGGCCTACATAGGAACATCAGTATGAAGTTCTAACTGATAAGTGAAACAAGGGATACCAAACATATGACTGGCATACCGACCCTGTTTGAGGACAGTGAATTTGATGCTGAGTGCATAATGCGACTCCGCAAGATTTATTCGCTCTGCTGCATGATTCTCTCAGCTGATGAGGGGCGGAAACGGAAGGCAGAACTGAGATACCAAAGCTACCTGGAGTTACAGTTGGGAAACCATAATGAGAATGAACAGACAGACCGGATTATTCAACCCTTGGAAAGGGCTCTCCAGCAACCTGCATACATCACTAAAGTACATCAAAGCAAACCTAAGCCTGCAGAATCTATGACCCTCCAGGGTGCTCAACTGAGGAAAGCCAATATTATGCACCCCTCGAGGGACAGAAGTTCCCAGTCACGGTGATTGGAGAGGTTAAAGGAAAAGAGGTCAGCGCATTTCTCCCTATAGTTCTGGATTTCCTTTGGCGACAGACAGAACTGATGCTTCCCTATATCACTGTCTGGGTTTGCCCTGGGTGAAAGCCAAAGAGCCCAGAGTTCAATTCAGAAGTTTCAAAGAACATCTAAACAAGTCTGATGCATTTTGGAAACAAGTCCTCTGGACTGATGAAGTTAAAATAGAACTCTTTAATGGCAATGAGCAAAGATATCTTTGGGGAAAAAAGGGTGCAGAATTTCATGAGAAGAATACCTCTCCATCTGTTAAGCACGGGGGTGGATCGATCATGCTTTTAGCTTGTGTTGCAGCCAGTGACACAGGGAACATTTCCTGGTAGAGGAAAGAATTTATTCAATTAAATACCAGCAAATTCTGGAAGCAAACATCACACTGTCTGTAAAAAAGCCAAAGATGAAAAGAGGATGGCTTCTACAACAGGATAATGATCCTACACATAACTCAAAATCCACAATGGACAACCTCAATAGGTGCAAGCTGAAGGTTTTGCCATGGCCCTCACAGTTCCCCAACCTAAACATCATTGAGAATCGGGGGATAGACCTCAAAAGAGCAGTGCATGCAAGATGGCTCAAGAGTCTCACAGAACTAGAAGCCTTTTACAAGGAAGAATGGGCAAAACTGCCCCAAACAAGAATTGAAAGACCATTAGCTGGCTACAAAAAGCATTTACAAGCTGTGATACTTGCCAAAAGGGGGTGTTACTAGGTGTTGACAATGGAGGGTGCCCAAACTTTTGCTTCAGGCCCTTTGCCTTTTTTGTTATTTTGGAACTGTAAAAGATGGAAATTAAAAAAAAAAAATTCCTTGCTTAAAATGTGTGATCTTTAACTTACGTCTTTTGGAAATCAGTTCAACTTTTACTCGTTTAACAGTAACAGAAATTTTGACCGGGGTAACCAAGCTTTTGCATGCCATTGTAATTGAGCAGGCCTCTTTTGAATCAGCTGTCTCTGCCCAGAAAGCTGAGCTGTTTGCTCTGACTCCTGCCTGTGTCCTAGCAACAAACTGAAGTGCGGACTTTTACATGGACTCCCGTTAGGAACTGACTACGGGGCTTTAGGGATTCCTGACATCCTCTGGCCACCCCATTAGTAATGCTACCTTTGTAAACAACTACAGCTACCTCGAGTGTTCACTATTATTAAATGTGCAGCCCATACTGGGGAGTTTGATGAGATGTTCCAGGGTAATGTTCGGGCTGATGCAGCGGCCAAACAGACAGCCTTGAATCTCACACTTTTAGTCCCCTGGGGAACCCAGCAAGCTCCTATTAGTCAAAATCTAAGCACGGGTATGCCAGACATGGGGGAAATACGTAACTAACAGGGGGACCCCCCTGAAGGAGAGCGCAAACTATGGTCCCAAATGGGTTTCCACCTGGAACCTCAGACCAATTTATGGGTGACCCCTGCGGGACAGCTCCGTGTTCCCTCTGTGTTCGTACCTATTTTGATAGATTATGTACATAATTGTACACGCTTGTGCAAGGAGGGAATGGTTAATACATTATTACAATCTTGACTTCCAGAGAGCAGCTGAAAAACCAGCCAAAGCATGCTTAAATTGTAAAAAAAAAACAGATGCTGGAAAGGGGATGCCTTGTGGTTCGGGAACTACCCCCTTGCCTGGTGGACCTTTTCCTTGCTTGTAACTTCAGTTTATAGAATCACCTGAGTACATTGTTATAGGTGTTGCTCAGTGATAGTAGATGCATTTAGCAGATGGATTGAAGCTGTTCCTACAACTAATGATACCACTATGACTGTTGTGAACATATTGCTAAAAGAAATAACTCCTCGCTATTGTTATATACTTGTGCCATGACAGTGGTACCCTTGTCACGTGACTGGGGTTGAAGCTATACTGGAGGTAATGGTCTTGTGACGGTGGAGTGATGTCATTTTCCCGCCAGTAGAGATCATGTGACAGTTTTTTTTTATTAACAGGTTATAAAAGGAAGACCCCACCCTGTGAGGAGGGGCAGTTCATGGCTGGATTTGCCAAGTTGACTTCATGCCACTGCGTGATTTAATGTGATGACGCAGTTTAGTTGAAGGATGAAGTTTTTATCTAATGCCTAAAGTTTAAAAGGTCATTGCCAGCTGTTTCTTTACAATACTACTAGCTGAGAATCAGTGGAGAGTGAGGATCGGAGTTCGGGAGTTAAAGAACGAGGAGAATCTATTTCGACGGTGAAACAGGTTCGACCTTATTTAATCCTTATTTGGAAGGAATTCATTGACTGTTCTCGTGTTAATCTCTGCGAGATAGCAGAAGATTGTGATAAAGGAAAGGTCAGTGCCTTTAAGCCGTTTCATTTCGTAAACTCTTTGTGGGAAAAGTTTGACGTCGGGGATCGAAGCAGAACAACGTGAAAGAGAATTTAAATCGTCTGATAAAGTCTCTCCTTTTAATTGGACTGTGAGCATTTCTGAACTTTTGGCAATACTACTTTAAGGAACTGTTTTTGCAACATCGCTTTAAGAACTGTTTAAGCTGCCGCACAGCAGCTGTTTCCGGTTACGTTAGTGTTTGTTTACTTTTGGGGGGTTTGTTTACAGTGTTTAATAAAAGTGTTGTTTGTTATATAATCCGTTGCCTAACTCATATATTTATTGTTGCCTGAATACGTAACATAAATATGGGGGCTGCGTCCGAATTGGATCGTTTGAGTTTAGATGGTTGCTAACTTTTGAATCGGTGTTTTGGAAAAGGAGAATACTAGATTCTTTTGTTTGATTGGCTTGTGAGTGGTATTCGGCAACAATGAATATTGATGAGTTTCTGGTTTCGCCAGTCACGGGGTTCTTAGTGAAGGCAAAAAAAACTGAGGTCTCTGAGATAGCTCGTAGATTGCAACTTAAAAGTATTTTGACGACTACATCTATGGCTGTCATACAGAGAAAAATCGCGTCACACTATGTGGATTCGGGTGTTTTTGATGTATCTATTTTAGAGTCGTTTCCAATAAGTGCTCTGGAGATGCAGTTACAAATCGAACAAATGATGTTAGAGCGTTGTAAATTAGAGGCTGAACAAAAGCAGAGAGCATTTGCATATGCAATGGAGGAATTAAGGTCTGGGAAACAGTCTTCTGCTTCTAGAAAACCATTTGTTGCTAGTCAAGAAATTAAATTGGTCCCTCCATTTAGTGAAACAGAAGTGGAGAGATATTTTCAACATTTTGAAACTATTGCTCGGATGTCAGAGTGGCCGAAAGATAAACGGTCAGTGTTGTTACAGAGTGTAATTAAAGGCAAAGCACAACAAGTTTACACAGCTTTAACTGCTGCACAAGAACTTGATTATGATATTGTGAAAATGCATATTCTAAAAGCATATGAATTAGTCCCAGAAGCTTATAGGGAAAGATTCAGAACTCTGAAAAAGTCTGGGGATAAAACCTATGTGGAATTTGCCTACGATAAAGCTATGTGTTTTGAGAGATGGGTTTCTTCTATAAATGTAAATGGGGACTATGATAAATTGAGAGAGCTGTTTTTAATGGAGGAATTTAAAAGAAGCATTCCCGTTGAAGTAAGGACCTACTTAAATGAGAGGGATACTGATAAATTGCAAGACTGTACTAGATTAGCTGATGAGTATGTTTTAATCCATACGAATAAATTTCCTCAGGGCTTAATTTTTAAGAGGAAAAATAACATGGAGACTCAAGGTAAATCAGAAATTAAATCAGAAGTTAATGAGAAAGGTAAGGAGGAAGGAAAACCAGTTTGTTTCTGGAACACCAGAAAGTCAGTTTGGTTTTATTTGTAACTAGTGTAAGAAGCCTGGCCATGTCATAGCTAACTGTTTCAGCTTGAAAAAGAAAGAGAAGGAAGCAGTTCCAGATGCTTGTGTGCAACATACTGAAGCACCTGTAAAGTTACAGGGTTTGATAAACACAAATGAGGTTTTGTTACAGGCTGACCAAGTTAGGAAGGGATATGATCATTTTATAACTGAAGCTTTTGTATCTTTGAAAGAAGGATCTACTCTGGTGCCAATAAGAATCCTTAGGGATACTGGAGCTTCTCAATCACTGATGTTAGACAGTGTGCTTAAGTTTAAAGAGTCTGATACTGGTGAGGTAAATTACATAAGAGGTTGGGAGTGATTTTATGCCTGTACATTTACATAAAGTAAATTTAAAGTCAGGGTTCGTTACAGGATTTGTTAAAGTACGATTACAGCATAGCTTACCTGTGAAGGGTATTTCTTTATTGTTAGGTAATGACTTGGCAGGTGGACAAGTTTTTCCTGAAGTGCATTTGACAATGGAGTCAGAGGAACCAGAGTTGAATTCCAACACAGATTCTTCCTGTATTGTGACTAGAGCTATGGCTAAAAAGATTGACGTGCAAAATGAGGTTGTTACTCAGGACTGTTCAACTTAGGATTCGAGTTTTGCGGATGTGTCAGAGACTTTCTTATCTTCGTTGATTGATCAAGATTCTTGGGGGAAGTCTGACTATGAAGATTTATCTCTGTCTCGGAAGGAGATGATAGCAGAGCAGAATAGAGACTCTGAGATTATAAAATTAAGAGAGCAAGCTTTACTAGGTAGTGAAATTGAGAAGGTGCCATTAGGATATTACTTGGAAAAAGGGGGGTTGATGAGGAAGTGGAGATCACCTACAATTCCTGCAAGTGAGAATTGGAATGTTGTTTACCAGGTAGTTGTACCGAAAGATTATTGAAATGAGATTTTGACTTTAGCTCATAGTGTGCCTTTAGGTGGACATCAAGGGGTAAGGAAAACTGTGGACAACATTTTAAAACATTTTTACTGGCCTGGTCTAAGAAAAGATGTGGCGATGTTTTGCAAAATGTGCCATACTTGTCAAATTGTGGGTAAACCAAATCAGGTTACACCAGGAGCTCCATTACAACCTATTCCAGCACTTGGTGAACCATTTTCTTAAGTTATTATAGATTGTGTTGGTCCATTACCAAAGACAAAATCTGGTTATCAGTATTTGTTGACTATTATGTGTACTTTGTCTAGGTTTCCAGAGGCAGTACCACTTAGCCAATATAAGCCACTTAGCCAGTACCACTTAAGTTAGTACCACTTACCAATATAAAAGCTAAAACAATGACAAATTGAAAAATATAAATTATAAGAATTATAAAATTCTTCACTTATTTTGGATTACCTAAGGAGATACAAACTCATCAAGTTTGTTTACTTTTGGGGGGTTTGTTTTCAGTGTTTAATAAAAGTTTTGTTTGTTATATAATCCCTTGCTGAACTCATATATATATTGTTGCCTGAATACGTAACACTATGGACTTTCAGAAATGATAAGTTCGGACAATGGGCCAAAATAAATGAGGAAATCTGTAAAGAACTTGCTATAAAACAGCAGTTCCACTGCACCCATCATCTGAACGCAGCGACATTGGAACGAACCAATGGTACTTTGAAAGATAAGTTGGCAAAACTTACACAAGAAACTGGATTGACCTGATTGAAGGTTTTACCCTTAGTCCTATTCCAGATGAGAATCACGCTATCAAGTTAGACAGGGCTATCACTGGCAGAAATCATCTATGGGAAGCCCATGAGAACCCCATGGGGACCCCGACCTTGTCTGCCGCTCCTCCCTGAGAGCTTACCTGCAACATTGGATATGCATACCTTGGGGGAGGAGATGGGAAAATACTTATGGAAATTAACTAACACTCTCCAAAGCTTGCATTCACAGGTACGACAAGCCTATCGAGAGGATGATCCCCAAACTACAGGTGACTACTCCACCATCCAGCCTAGAGAATTGTCCTGCTCAAGAACTGGGATGATAAGAAGTTGGGACCGAGGAGGAGAGGACTGTACCAAGTGCTACTAACAACACCTCCTGCAGTGATGGTGTAAGGGCAGCTCCGGCGGATACATTGAACGGACTGTAAACAAGTTACTGGCAGAACTGATAAGACTGAATAATGTACTGGTTAATGCTGATTTTAATGACCCTAAGGGAACCTGCCCCTGTCTTGGGAGGCCCCCAGTTTAACAGTTTCCTGTCCCTCTACCACACTTATGCTAAGCAAGTTGAGCGGGGAGCATGTTGGGTATGTGCCAGAATTCTCCAACAGGGTAAGACTATGTCAGTGGTGCCCCTGAATACTAGCGCAGTCAATTCAGTTCTGGTGTTTTCTGATAGCCGTAATGGTAGCATTGTCAATTGCACCATATCCAGGTCTGGAAGGCGAGACTGGGGATGGTGTTGCTTTGAGTGTTGGAGTCGTAGACCTCCTCCACAAGACCTCTCCAAGCTATGGCCGGGGGTAGGAGTTACGTCTCCAGCAGTGGCTAGTGTTAAGTGCTCGTGACACATGACAGTGGTACCCTTGTCACATGACTGGGGTTGAAGCTATACTGGACTTGAGGTATGGTCTTGTGATGGTGGAATGACATAATTTTCCCGCCAGTAGAGATCATTTGACAGGTTTTTTTTTTACAGGTTATAAAAGGAAGACCCCACCCTGTGAGGAGGGGCAGTTCGTGGCTGGATTTGCCAAGTTGACTTCATGCCACTGCGTGTTTTAGGTGATGACGCAGTTTAGTTAAAGGATGAAGCTTTTATCTAATGCCTAAAGTTTAAAAGGTCATTGCCAACAGGTTCTTTACGATTCTGCTAGAGACAGTGGAGAGTGAAGATCGAAGTTCGAGAGTTAAAGGTCGAGGAGAATCGCTTTCTACGGTGAAACGGGTTTCAACGTTTGTTTGATCCTTATACGGAAGGATTTTGTTGACTATCTTCGTGTTAATCCCTGGGTTTTACCAGAAAGGATTGAAGGTAGTGAAGAAGGAAAGGTCAGTGCCTTTAAGCCGTTTCGTTTCGTAAATTCTTCATGGGAAGTTCGACGTCGGGGATCGAAGCCAAGCGACGTGAAAGAGAATTTAAATCGTCTTATAAAGTCTCTCCTTTTAAATGGACTGTGAGCATATCGAACTTTTGGCAATACCACTTTAAAGAACTGTTTTTGCAATATCACTTTAAGAACTGTTTGGGCTGCCGCACAGCAGCTGTTTCCGGTTACGGTAGTGTTTGTTTACTTTTGGGGGGGTTTGTTTTCTGTGCTTAATAAACGAGTTGTTTGTTATAAGAAACCCTTGCCAAACTCATATATTTATTGTTGCCTGAATACGTAACACTAGTACAACTTGCTGGTGTAACCAGAATGAGAGTTCACCCTATCAAGTGGGAAGTAGTAACTGTACCAACAGTCAAACTAATGATACCCCTGAACCACTAAATGGAACTTATTGGCTTTGTGGAAATAGGGCCTACCCCTGGCTGCCGGGAGAAAGAACAGGGCAGCGGCATGGAACCACACCCAAATTCGCCAAACAGTGCGACAGAATCGGGTGGTCCATGACTTTATATTAGCAGAAAAAGGAGGGACCTGTGCTATCACAGGTAATGAATGCTGTTCTTAAATCCATGATAGATCTTCCAATATTACTGACTTGTCTAAACACATAACCCAAGAGATTCAGAAAATTCAAGATGTTGGCAGTAAGCTACATAATTTTGGGACCAGTAAGGCAGGGGGGTGGCCCTGGCCCTTCAACATATTCGAGGGCTTCTGGAGGTTGTTTTTGCATTTCGGAAGTCTGATTGTATTAATTTTGATTATTGCCTGTGTCCTACAGAGCCTTTGGCCATGTTTTGTATCATGTTGTAGAAGCAGAACCCCATAACCATATGCCCTCTGCTTTGCTTTTACTTTGGCTTTGACTTCTCTTGTCAGCCACTGACGCATCCTTTTTCCATTCAAAAATGTCTTCTTCTTTGCAAAATATCTGTCTTGCACCTTCCTCACTTCTCGCATAAACTCCAGCCACTGCTGCTCTGCCGTCCTTCCCGCTAGTGTCTCTTTCCAGTCAACCTTGGCCAGTTCCTGTCCAATGCCACTGTAATTGCCTTTACTCCACTGAAATACCGACACATCGGATTTTGGCTTCTCTTTCTCAAATTTCACAGTGAACTCAATCATGTTGTTATCACTACCTTCACTTCCATCTCTCAAATCACCTCTGGTTCATTACACAATACCCAATCCGGTACAGCCGATTTCCTGTTGTAATTTGCAGTCCACATCACTGCAGCTGTTTAGAGGCCTGTAGATAACTGCCATCATGGTCCTTTTACCCCTGCGATTTCTTAGCTCAACCCATAAAGATTTCAGAAATGTCACTCCACTCTTCAAGAAGGGAGAGAGGCAGAAGAAAGGAAACTATAGGCTACTTAGTCTGAGAGTGGTATGAAAGATGTTGGAGTCGATTGTTAAGGATGTGAGTTTGGGACACTTGGAGGCACAAGATAAAATAGGCTGGACTGAACATTGTTTCTGCAAGGGAAAATCTTGCCTGATGAATTTGTTGGAATGCTTTGAGAAATAATAAGCAGAGTAGACAAAGGAGAATTGGTTGATGTTGTGTACTTGGATTTTCAGACCTTTGACAAGGTGCCACACATGAGGCTCCTTAACAAGTTCTGAGCCTGGTTGGGCAGCGATGAGGAAGGATCTGATTTCAAGTTTGTATAAATCGAAAGGGGATTGCAGTGGGAAAGGGCCGGGACCCACCCAGACGGCTGGACAGTCTGGGCCAGGAATGTAGGATCAGTTAGTTCTGGTTCCCCAAGCAGTGAGAGTGGATGTCGGTAACGAGGATCTGTTTACGTGTATGGGTGTGGGGTAAATGGTGGGAAAGTTGTGGGTTAATGGTGGGAAAGTTGTGGGGTTACTGGCGGGGTGGAGGGAGGTTGGGGATGTGGGTTATCGGACACAGTGTGACCCGGGAGGAAGAGTCCTAGGGCAGATCATGTTGTGAGCAAAGGAGGATCAGGTCCATTGCATCAGACAGCTTTCAGGAAGCAACAAATATCTCTTTATATTACTCACAGTCTAATCTTTCTACTAACATTGTGTTTGTCACAGAGCCCAGAGTCTGGGAACAGCTCGATGGTAGGAAGCAGATGGTGATGATGGGAGGCTGTTTATTGGAGTCAAGGCCCGTGCCTCCTGGAGCTCCCCGGGGTGACACCCATTGCTACTTGTCATCGATGTCAATAATCTGGTTGAGAATGTACAGGGTATGGGTAGTGAGTCTGCAGCAGGTAATTGCAAACAATTACCTCCTTTTGCAGGATAGTAAATATAAACACCCCTCTTTCCCTCCCCACACTCAGAACCGACCAAAAGCTACTTCAGAAGATACAAGTTCTTCAAATGAGCAAACACTGAGGGAATGTGAGAGACTTTAAAGAGCTGGGATACTGATAGCACATTACCAGACCTGGAATGATTGCAACTGGTCTGATAGTATTTCTGGTCACATTCAGCTCACTCCAACTATTCCCTACCTTCCTTTTATAAGTATGTAATGTCTAAAGGACCAGTGTTTGAGTAAATGAGACTCACCAGACTTGCTCCTGACTGAATCAATGGAAATCCTGAGTCAGAAGGGTTTCTCTCCAGTCAGTGCTCTCAGTCCTCGGGCTGGTTCACTTGCTGCTGTTCCCTCATCTTCAGTCGTGGTTTGCTTCCAGTTGTGGGTTTTTCTTCCAATAAATCTCTCACCGCAGGTCTAACTTTAACATGAAAGATAATGAAGCAGGTTAACAATACAAAGGACAACAAAATATTTCTGCTCACTGAAATCTAAATATTGAAGACAAATATAATGATCTCAGTGAAC
The DNA here is from genome assembly GCF_030144855.1 of Hypanus sabinus. Classification (NCBI taxonomy): domain Eukaryota; kingdom Metazoa; phylum Chordata; class Chondrichthyes; order Myliobatiformes; family Dasyatidae; genus Hypanus; species Hypanus sabinus. Next base: position 402,451 of record NW_026781232.1, on the reverse strand, counting down.
AAATCTGTAATTGTTCCTGACACGTCACAAAACCTGATGTGGGATAGGAAGGAGTCATTGTTCTGTCATGGTAAGATGTAAGATGCAGGAACAGAATTAGGTGATTCCATCCATCAAATCTGCTCCACCACTCAACCATGGCTGAGATTTATTCCAACACCATATCCCTGCCTTCCTGCTGTAACCCTGAAGCTACTTAGCAATCATGAGTATATTAATCTCTGCCATAAATATACCCAAATGGCAGCCTCAACCAACCTCTGCAGCAACAAATTCCACAGTTCAGTCATCTTTTGGATGAAGAAATTTTTCTCAACTCAATTTTAAAGGTAAGCATCTTTATTCTGAGCCTGTGCTGTCAGGTCACAGATTCTCTGTCTAATGGAAACATCCTCTCCATGTCCACTGTATCCAGGCTTTCCAGCATTCGGTAGGTTTACTTAACCATACATCCCTCCACCAACCCCACCGTTCCTCTGAACCCCATTGAGCACAGGTCCACAACCATCAAATGCTCCTCAAACATAAAGCCGATCATCCCTGAGATTATTCAGGTGAATCTTGTTAGTAACAACTGCACTGAACACATTCCCAAGTATAACAGACCATCAGGAAATTTAAACCATTCCCGAGTGAATGGAATTAAAAGAAACCGGAATCACCAGAATCGCTCAAAAGGTAAGGAACTGCTGTGGGGAGAGCAACAAATTTAACGATTCAGGTTCACAATCTTTTGTCAGAATGGATTCAGAACTTTTCATTTTTAGTGCAGATTTCCAGCAACATGAGTTCCTGTTTGATTCCTACTGTCTGACAGACAGGTAACAGCGAGGAGGAATTCCCAAACACAGTTCGAACACTGAACCCCCCAGGTCTATTTCTACTGGTTCAAACACAGAACAGCTCATTTACTCACAGCCTGTCCTTGTGAGGGATGGAATACAAACTCATTCTCTCCTCAGATTAGCAGCATTGCTTCCAAAGGAACTCCAGAAGCAAACATTTGATCCCAGACCAGAAATACTCACTCAACACCTCATGAACCCGGGCAGCTTGATCTCTGGGTCCATTTTACTTGGATCTAAACAGGGGTGCAGAGCACCTCCGGAGCTCACCGGAGCACCACTCCAGCACCTCTGTAAAAAACACTAGATCCCAGACCAGAAATACTCGCTCAACACCTCATAAACCGGGGCAGCTTGATCCCCGGGTCCAGTTTACTTGGATCTAAACAGGGGTGCAGAGCACCTCCGGACCTCACTGGAGCACCACTCCAGCACTTCCGTTAGAAAATAAGTAAAAAAATAAACAAGCAGGGAATTTAACAGCGGCCGCATATTAAATAGAGGGAATTTTAAGGAAACTGGGGTTAGGGAGAGGGGTTGGTGGCTGGTGAGGAAAATACTACCAATAACATTAAGATAAGATATTTGATAGCTTTTGGTGAACTCCTGGAGCTGTGACTGTGGTGGTCCGTGGATTACTCACTAATACAAAAGTAAATTTTTCTCACTAACAACCTTATGGCTTCTAAGCAAACAACCTTATTTCACTTGGTTGATCATTATATTTTATGATAATTAGTGAATGCAACTGTGCAATATTTGTATTATTATTAAATTAAGTGTTATATGCTTTATTGTACCAGTTACATACTGAAATGCAGTGATTGGTTATAAGCATGTTAATGTTTTATTTATCACTGTATTTCTGTGGAGCTCTGGAAATCATATATATTTCTTTCACCTTGGTTTAGAGTTTGACATTATAAAAAGCTCAATTCATATACACACACACACACACACACACACACACACAAGCACCCCCCCCCCAATTTGTGTAACTGCTCATCACATGAATGGGACAGGGAAGTTGCCCAGTATATGAAATGAGCAGGTACACAAATTGGGTGTGACATAGAGGGGTGACTGACAGGTTCGTGGCCTAAGGTGGAACGAGTCGATTTTAGAAAACCTTGCAATTTTCAATTATCTGAAACAGAAATATGGCAAAAGTGATTAATTTCAAACTTTCATAATCACTCAAATAGTTGAACATCACATACATGTACCGAGATCTGTATAACTAGACCTCCTAACATAGGCCATAAACTTATCAATCATCCCTCGTACAGCTCCGGCAGCTTTCCACACGCACACACACACACATATATATACACATATACACACCCCCAATTTGGGTACCTGCTCATCAAATGAATGGGACAAGGAAGTTGCCCAATACACGAAAGGAGCAGGTACACAAATTGGGTGTGACATACTAGGGGTGACTGATAAGTTCATGGCCTAAGATGAAAGGAGTCAATTTTACAAAACCTAGCAATTTTCAGTTATCTGCAACGGAAACAGCACAAAACTGATTAACTTCAAACTTTCTGCAAAATGACTCAAATAGTGCAGGTACCAAGAGCTGTATTACATTAGGCCACGAACTTATCAATTACCCCTCGTACAGCTCTGGCAGCTAAAAGACTGGCACTGCACCCCTGCTCCAGCCGTCCAGCAGAGCTCGGGCCCGGCCCTTTCCCAATGCAACCGGCCCGGATTTACACAAACCCGCCGGGATCAAACTCCACTCACCCCAACGACAGCTGCTTTCGGCAGTGCGCATGCGTTTATCAGGATGTTCTCCGCAGCACCACCAGCGGTCGGAGGTACACATGGCCACCAGTGGTCGGAGGTCCATACAGCGCCCCCAGTGCTCGGAGGCGTGTGGGACAACGGAGCGGCAAATCACAAACGTGACAAAGTCTGCACATGCAGGAAATCCAGCTCAGCACAAACAAAAGGCTGGTGGAACTCAGCAGACCCGGCAGCATCGATCGAAAAGGGTCGACAGTCGACGTTTCCAGCTGAACCCTCCTTCAAGATTGAGATGGAATGGGGGAAATATCTAAATAAAATCGGGGCGGGCGAGAAAATGCCTGCCGGGATGGTGATAGGTTGAAGCCAGGTGGATGGGAAAGCTCAAGAGCTGAAGAAAATAGAATCCAGAGGGAAGTGATAAGCACGTGAGAGGACGTGAAAAATCAGAGAGGAAGAGGGGGAGTGTTCACTGGAAGGAGAAATTGATATTCATGCCATCAGGTTAGGGGGAGGAGCTACCCAGACGGAATATAAGGTGCAGATCCTGGACCCTGAGGGTGGCCTTAACTTGGCACAAGAGGAGGCAATGGGTTGACACGTCGGAACGGGAATGGGAATGGGAATGAGAATGAAAATGTTTGGACACTGGGAAGTCCCGCCGGGAGCGGATAGTTCAAAGGTCAGTTTATTATCAAAGCAGGTATCCATAAACAACTCGCGTTTTATTTTTCCCCAGAGAACCACAAAACAACGAAAGAGCATGAAAGTCTTTCAGGGAGAAAAATCAAACTCCCACCCCACCCCCCACATCAACAAGAACGGCATCCCGATCATCAACCCCCAAAACCCACCCCTCCCGCACAAAACGGAACAATAACATCGATCCGCCCCCCAAAAAAACAACCCTACCCCGCACAACTGCGGAGGAGCTGGTGTCACCAGTGTAGAGGCGGCCGCATCGGGAGCAGCGGACACAACGGGCGTCCTCGGAAGATTCACAGGTGAAGTGTCGCCTCACCTGGAAAGATGTTTGTACAACGGAGAGAGATCGGCCGTCCGGCCCTTTCACTGTGACACCCCGAACTCCACATCAAATCCGTCCAAACGAATCTGGGCGAACTTTAATGACCAATAAATATAATTCCTCCCAGCGATCAGCTCTCTGAATGATTCCCTGACTCTGAGAGGAAGGGGTGTTTATGGTCCACAGTGTCAGGGTGTTGAGTTTACCAGGAGACAAAGACTGCAGGGACGAGAGGTTTTCTGTTGACTAATACACTGTGTGTGGACCCCGCTGGCAATTCTGGTGTTGTGACCCGAATCGAGACAAACACCACGCTGCCCACTCCACCAACAACACGGCACAGCCGGACACATATCAGGGGACTTTATATCTCACAACACTGGATTCAGTGATGAAACCCGAGATTAATGTTGTTGTCCCACTGGAATGATCAGAAACGTCCATTCAGGTGTTTTAATTACAAGCGCTCCCACACAGGTGACGTCACACACGCGAATTCACGCGCCTGACGTCACACATGGGCTGCCCACACCAGGACCTGCCCTCGCGTGCGTGGTGTCTTACATCACCGACACGCTGGTGAGCTCGAGCTTTATCGGTTTAACGGCTGAGCCACCAATCGCGTGACCGTCCCCACCCCCACCGCTGTAAACCAAAGCTTCAGGGGCTGCGCTACTCCCGTTGATGCGAAGCAATGTCAATCACTGGTTACAACCAGTAATGGAGGCAGACAAGCCAAGTGGACATTGCCTCGCGGAAACTTTCCCACTAAAGTGTCAATCTCCCGTCAGGGCGGAACAAATCCCAAAGTAAATGTCCGCTTTCTGATTTATTTCCATTTCCGTCCAAGGGAAGTTGGGGCGTTTGTGAAGCATCTCCTGAGGCCGGAGTCTGATGTATCACTGAGAGGTAGGAGGAGACCGCTCGGCCCATCGGCGATTCCGGGAGAGAGGAGGATGATTTTACTGAAAGGATGAAGATGGTGTGAGGGGGGCGGACAGGATGTTTGTCCCGGTGGGGACAGGAGGGGCTCATCTGTGGAAATGACTGAACCCACGGTGGTGGCGAGCAGACGGATTCACCACATTGGGGGGCAAACACCGGCACACAGTTGCCCTGCAATTGGAGCCAATGGTCTGCGCAAAGTGACAGTTATTTGGGTTTTGTTGAGACTGTACCTGGAATATGGTGTAAAATCCCGCTCCCCATACTAACACGGGTTATACAGACCAAAGAAGAAACTGCCGGAGGAACTCAGTGGGTCGGGCAGCATCTGTGGAGGGAAATGGACCGTCAACATTTCGGGCTGAGACCCTCCCTCTGGACTGAGAGTGGTTGGGAAATAGTCAGAGAAAGGAGGTGAGGGATGGGGATGGGGCAAGAGCTGGGGAGTGAGAGGTGGATTCAGGTGAGGGGCGAGGTGGGAAGGTGGAAATAGTGACAGGGGTGGGAGTTGAGTGGTTGGGGCAACACGGGGCTGCAGAAGATGGAAAATAATTCCGTAGAGGATTAACAAAGAGGTTAGAGAGTATTTGTTATAGAGAGTGCAATGAAGATTCACCAGACTGATCCCTGGAGTGGTGAGGTCATCATATGGAGAAAGATCAAATGCGATAACCCTTTCATTTAGGACTGAGAGGTGAACACATTGATATGCACAACATCATTACCAGTTGAACCAGGGATCCCAGTCTATGAAAAAGGGGATGGACTGTTCCGGACTGAGATGAGGGGAAATGTCTCCACTCTGAGGGTGGGGAATATCCCTAAAAACACACCACAGTGGGCAGTGAAGACTCTGTGATCGTCCTCACATAAAACAGAGGCCGGCAGAAATGTGGAGACCGAAGGGATCGAGGAAATGTGCATCGTGCAGAAACATGTGAGATGAGAGAGCAGCCGCCATTTTATTGATGGTTAGAGGGGCTGAATGGCCTCCTCTTGTTGTCTCTCACTTGATGTTTCAGTGTTCCTGTCCAGTGAGGCCGGAGGAATATGAATAGAAATTAGTGTTTATAAACATAGACTGATTTAAATGAACACTGAACATTTCCTGTTTGCGTCTGAATTGTGTGTTGTATTGGGATGGGAATTGAGCCCAAGACTCTGTGACCTGGGGTTGGAGGGAAAGGGACAGGGAAGATATGGAGAGAAAAACTAAACATGTATCTGGTGTAAGTATGGAATAATGTGAGGAATGCAACAGATGGGTCGGGCAGCGTGTGAAGTGTGAGGAGCAGAGACACTGGTTCAGGTGTGAGACTCTCCACCCGTCACCTGATCCCGTTTCCTGTTCACGTTTCTCTGCAGATCTGCAGCATCAGCGGGTCACTGCTCTACATGTACGTGTAGCTTCACCTTTCACCCATTCAGTCAAGGCAGTGAGATCCGGATCTGTCGCTTCCTCTCGTTGTGGGTGGACAATGTTCTCTTCCTGCAATATTTTCAGCATATTTCATTGAAATGTTTTTACCTGCTGAAGTGCAGCCAATGTTTCTGGATGTGTGACCCCTTTATGTGAGAATTTAGCCTTTTGATTTATCTGAGCTTCTCATAAATGTGTACAGTTCAGCTAAGCTTCACTCCAGAATTTCCAAAGCAACAACCCAGTCAGTCAAATAATTCCACACAATTAAAATAGTTTATTACATTTGTATTATTTTAAATTTTGTACTACTTATTTAATTTAACTATAGAATGTGTATATTTTCTTAACTCATAGCTGTTAAAATCTATTGTTATGAGTTAGGTTCTACCGCTGCCGCAGAGACAACAAATTTCATGACATATGCTGGTGCAATTAAACTTGATTCTGATATTGATATGGGAGACCCACCACCGGTCACCTGATCCCAGTTACCGTAATGTGAGATTGAAGCCTTTTCTATTTATTGGTATTCCTCAGAAAAGGCAACAGTTAAGTTTCCTTCTGTGGTTCCAAAGCGGAAGCTCTGTCTGTCTAATATTTCCCGACAATTAAAATGGGGATATTGTTTATTATCATCATGTACTGAGCTACAGTGAAACTCTTGCCTGACGTACCATCCACACAGATCAATACATTATGACAGTACATTCAGTTGATATACAACAAGACAATAACTGTAACAAAGCATTATGGCTGCAGAGAAAGTGCAGTGCAGATAGACATATGGTGCAGTGTCACGTCGAGTTACATTGTGAGGCCGAGTCCATTTTATCATTCATTTTGCTTATAACCGCAGACAGGAAGTCGACCTTGAGCCGGGTGGTACGCGCTTTAGCGCCTTTGTATCGCTTACTTGAAGAGAGAGCGGATTTGCAGCAAGAATGTCCAGGTTGTGAGGATCATTGAGTACATGGCCTGCTTTTCCGAGGCAGGGGAAGTGTAGGAAGAGTCCATTGAGGGGAGGCTTGTTTCTCTGATGTTCTCTGCACACCAAAGTTCTCTGCAGTTCCTTGCGGTCATGGGCAGAGCAGTAGCCATACGAAGGCGTGACGTATCGACAAGAAGCTCAGAGACCTCGGCCTTCACCCTGTCTTGTGCAGCTGGATCCTGGACTTCCTGCCAGATTGCGAGAGTGGGCTCCCTCACTCTGTCTCTCTGACCCTCAGCACATATACCCCACATGGTTGTCTCCCTGGCCCCCTCCTTTACTCTCTGTGCACTCACAACTTGTGTCGCCACTCACAGCTCCAATCTGTGAATTTAATTTGTTGACGACACTACATTGATAGGCCTAATCTCAAATAATAATTTTCAATCAATCTCCTGACAAGACTTGGTCCAAACAAACTTGTCACCCTTCTTCAGGAGATTAGTCAGCGGAAGAGCGATACCAGCAAAGCTCTTACAAAGTTCTTACGATAATATCCAACCATTCCCAGAAACCTTCCAAGAGCCTTGTTACCAGTCGGAATAGAAACTTCAGAAAATTACCTGGACTTTTGCCTGAACAGAAGCCAACTTGACTTGACCTACAACATAGCCATCATAGGTCACAGTGGCATGGCCAAGTTCACTCTTAGCTAAGTTAACTGTAAGGCTGGCCTGGGAAAGCCTGTCAAACAGTTTTTCTACTGCAGAGATATGCTCTTCCCAAGTGTCACTCCCAGTGACTACGTCATTAGAACAGGTATCTGTGTGTTCCAACCCTCGAATTACAGAATCAACCATTCTCTGGAATGTTCCTGGGGCATTTTTCATTCCAAACGGCAAAACATTGTAATCGTACAACCCAGATGGTGTCAGAAACACAGAAATTTCTCTACCTCCGTCCGTCAACGGAACACACCGATAATCTCTCAACAGATCAATCTTTGTTAGAAATATAGCTTTTCCAACCTTACGATGCAATCATTCAACTGAGGGATAGGATAGGCATCTGTTATTGTTACTGCATTTACCTTTCCATAATCAGTGCAAAATTTAGCAGAGTTATGCATATATAGTTTTAAATATATATGTCCCAAACTTAGGTGGTAAATGATACAATCTTACGCTGGTGTGGTAAGGATATTCAGTTCAGTTCACGGGATTGAAGTGAGTGAGAGATTTGGCATCCAAGTAAACAGGTGTCGATGTTCTCCGAATCTTCCAATGTAGTCAAATGCGAGCAACTAAAGAGCTTCTTCTTCAAGTGAAATCTACCAACCCAGGCAAGGGTTTCAGCAGATTTCACAGGGTTGCTCTCACATGCACTAATAGTCACAGACCGATTTCTCATAACTGATCCTCAACCCCACACGCGAGAGCATTTAAAACTTCACTGACAACTCTTCCCACTAGCCTTTGTGTGTCTGCCTGTCCTATGAAACAAACAGCAATGCTCCTTTAAATACCATTGTGCTGAACACCAGCTGTCCTTCATGCAGGCCCTCCGCTCTATCTGTCTCTGTAACAAGCTGCTTGTGCTTGTCTCTCTCTCTCTTTTACAGACATGGTTCTTAGAGGCACAGTCCATAATCACAGGCCTAATAATACCATTGTTCAGCATATATTCAATTTCTTGCTCAGCCAATTTACACTCTTCTACATTCATACAATATTCATTGTTACAATATACAATATATTCATACAATACAATATTGTTTAATTGGGTTGGCTTGACCAATATCTACGTCATATACTGTGACCGGAGTTTGCTTGGGAACGATGGGAAATAAATCTTTATACTTCAGAATTAATTCCTTCAGCTGTTGTTGTTGCTTTGGCTGCAGATGAGCCAACTTGTTATCAATGATTTCTTGAACAACCGAGTTCATTAGCTTAACTGGGACAGTGTTTGGCTTGTGAAAAGTCTCGGACGAGTCAATTGTTTCATTCTCAGGGTTGCCAGATTCAAATGTTTTGACAACACTCACAGATGGTGCCTGCTTGTCAACATAAGGCTTTATCTTATTTATGTGTACCACCTGTGTTGGTTTACGTTGGTCAGGTCTTTTAATAACATAATTCACATAGTTAACGAGAGATTATTTCATGCGGTCCATTGAGTTTCGCCTTAAGTGGATTCACCCACATTGGAAATAAAGCAAGCACCTTATCCCCCACCTGGTATTTTCTTTCGCAAGCCCACTAATCAAACCAAAACTTCATTGTGTTTCGAGAAATCTTTAAATTTTGTCTTGCTAGACTACAGGACTGGTGTAGTTTGATTTTGAATTTCAAAACATAGTCTGACAAGTTAACATGTACATCCCATCAATCCACTGTTCCTGTAACAAGGTCAAAGGTCCCTCACTCTCTGACCAAACACAAGTTCAAATAGACTAAAGCCCAGTGATTCCTGTACTGACTCTCTTACTGCGAACAAAAGCAAATGTATTCCTTCATCGCAGACTTTTCCATTTTCAACACAGTATGTCTTAATCATTGTTTTGAGGGTAGAATGAAATCTTTCTAAACCCCTTGTGATTCTGGATGGTACACAGACGATGTAATTCGTTTAGCTCCCAGTTCACAAACTACCTGCTGGAATAATCCAGATGTAAAATTACTTCCTTGATCAGATTGGATTTCTTTGGGCAAACCAAATAATGTAAAAAACTTGGTAAGAGCCTTCGTCACAGTTTGAGCTTTCATATTCCTGAGAGGTAGTGCCTCTGGGAATCTGGATGAGGTATTCATAATAGTTAGCAAATACCGATGGCTTCCTTTAGTCTTTGGCAATAGGCCAAAACAACCCACTATAACTTTGGAAAAGGGTTCACCGAATGCAGGTATAGGCTGGAGTGGGCCCATTGGTATGACCTGATCAGGTTTACCCACAACTTGACAAGTGTGACAGGTTCTGCAAAAGATCACAACATCTTTCCTCAAATTAGGTAGTAAAATTCCTTCATAATCCTTTTTACGGTATAATTCACTCCAAAATGGCCACCAAAGTACATACTGTGGGCCAAAGTTAAATTTTCAGTCCTGTAAACTTTAGGAACTACAACTTGGTGAACAATTGCCCATTCCTCACTTGCAGGTATAGCAGGCGGCATCCACTTCCTCATTAACACTCCATCCTTGAGATAATACCCTACTGGCACTTTCTTAATCTCATCATCAGAAAGAGCTGTTTCTTTTAAAGCTTCAATCTCAGGGTCCCGGTTCTGTTCTGCTATAAACTACTTCCTAGACAGGGATAAATCTTTCTCATCAGACTGTCTACATGAATACTGTTTAAACACTGAAGGCAGAAAAGTCCCTGACAAGTCAGCATAATCTGAATCCCGATTTTGGCTGTCATGGGTATCAGAATCATGCTGCACAGAACTGTCTGCGTCGGCAGACTTTTTAGCCATACTGTGAGTTACTGCGCAGGAAGGATAAATGTTAAAATCCATCTGTGGGTCGACAGTGGTTGGCTTAGTTGTCAACTGCACTGCAGGAACAACTTTACCATCTGCCAGGTCATTCTCTAACAGCAAAGTAATATCTTCCACCAGTAAACTGGAGCATAATCTGATCTTAGCAGGTCCCGAAATCAACCCTGACTGTAAAGGTCCCTTGTGCAATGGCACAGAAACCACGCCGCCCCCAATGCCTTTAATAAGATTTACCTCACCAGTGTCAGTGTCATCACCAAACTTTAGAACGCTGTCTCATATAAGTGACTGAGAAGCCACAGCATCTTGAAGAATTTTCACTGGTACCTTCGCAGACCCTTCCTGTACTAATACAAACCCATCAGATATATAATAATCAAATCCCTTCTTAACTCAGTCAGACCTCTCAGTCCTTAACTGAGTCTCAACAGAATGTTCAGAACCCTATGGGGTTATCGGTGCTTCAACATACTGAACACAGGCATTCGGGACTGGTTCCTTTTTCTTTTTCTTCTTCAGATGTCTTGCTAGACTACAGGACTGGTGTAGTTTGTTTTTGAACTTCAAAACATAGTCTCACAAGTTAACATGTACATCCCCATCAATCCACTGTTCCTGTAACAAGGTCAAAGCTCCCTCACTCTCTGACCAAATGCAAGTTCAAATTAAACAATTGGTCATCATATGAGCAGCTTTCTTACAATAGTAACAAGTAAGACCAGAATATTTCTCCTTCAGCTGCTTCCCTTCATCCTTACTCGTGTCACTAGTCTCAGCTTTAATTTCTGGTTTACCCTGGTGATCCCTGCTACTCTTTTGGAAACTCTTATTCTGGGTAACTTTAACAATATGAGTTAAAGCAAACTCATCTGCTGATCTAGCAGACTCCTGCAAAGTGGCAGCATCCTTTTCATCTAAATATGCCTTTATGTCATCAGAGACGCATCTTTCAAATTGTTCAATTAAAACCAACTCTTTCAAGCTGTTAAGATCATCACTTATATTCTTATATGTGCACCAGTGGTCAAAACACACATACTTCTCATAAGCAAATTCCATATAAGTCTGCCTCACAGATTTCCAAATGTCTAAACTTTTGCCTGTATGCTTCAGGGACCAACCCATAAGCTTAGAGCACACCCTGTTTCACTATGTCAAAATCAGCTGCTTCATCAACTGTCAAAACAGAATATGCTTGCTGAGCCTTCCCCTTAATTACACTTTGTAAGAGAATATGCCAGTCCTCTTTTGGCCACTTTAAACTCTGAGCAACCTTCTCAAACAGCTGAAAGTATTCATCAAACTCTGCCTCGTAAAAAGGAGGTACCAATTTAACTAACACACACAAAATGCTGGAGGAACACAGCAGTCCAGGCAGCATCTATAGGGAGAACCACTGTCGAACCACTTTCCTCATGTTTGTTCTACCAATTTAACTTACTGACTGGCCTCAAACTTATCACCAGAGTCTAATGCCAGACCCCTTTGCTGCAATCTCTCTATATTTTCCAGCTCTAACACCCTCTGTCTTTCTGCTTCCTCCCTCTGTTTTTCTGCCTCTCTAGCCTCAAACTGCCTCTGCCTTTCTGCAGCCTCCATCTTTAATTTTTCTATCTTGTACTGGACCTCCAGCTCGCTAAGATTGCTTTCAGAAAACACCTCCAACTCCTCCACTTTAAACACACCCTCAGATAAATAATGTTCTGCTATTGTCCTCTTCATATGTGCTCTCTTCATTGTCAATTTCACCTTTTACCAAGACTCAACAACTCAATCCTACTGGCATCCTCTAATGCCTCAGAGGTTGAGGCTTCCGGAAATCTATCAACATCTGTTGATGCTGATATTCCACACACAAATAAATCAAAAGGGATTTCCCCAATGAAATCAATAATTAATCAATCAATATGCTCCCAAATCTGTTCATATCCAGGACACGCCCCCAATTTTGTTATGAATTGTAACGCTTTAGAAACGAACCAGCAGCAATAGACGACACCTGAAGATAGTTTTTGATAATAAAAGGATCTTTATTAGAATCTAGTTATAATACAGTAACTTAAGCAAGATAATCAGAAGTTATGTGTATATATGTGTGTAAATATAACTTTCAAACTATTAAGCTTGGGGGAAACAAGGCTTCAAGTCTTGATGTGTTAGAGTATGAAAGTTCAGTATAACCACAGAATAGGTGATGAGAGAGATATTTGTAATCCAGGGTAAATGGCGAGAGAAGGCAATTATGTCGAATTCCACAGGCTCCACTGTGGTAAAACGAGACAACAGTCGCTGTAGATTTTATGCTTCATCGTTCCAAATCCACATACAAATTATCACTGAAAGTGACTTGTCACAAGGGGTATCATCTTCAAGTGAATTATCACATCAAACCCAGACAAGGGTTAACACATAAGTGGTCTTCACAGGATATGCCAAATCCGATGCACACCTATGGATCAAACGAGGTGATAACCACACATTCGATATATGGTGAATCGATAATTAACCCACCCTTGTGGTCACAGGAAAGTTCCAAACAGTGACCCTCAGCCACTAGTTCCCCGGTTCCGATCCTTCCACTTTTCCTCCTTCCTCTCCGTCTGAGTGTCTCTGTCCTCAGTTAAAACTAAACAAGTTGTGAGCAAATTAAACAACCTGCAAGTCAGACTGACTCACCATCCTAATTTCTGTCTCTCTCTCTTAAAATGACAGTCCACAGCAAGCAAAAACTAGGGATTCATAATAACGACCACTCCCCATTGTGAACTGACTGGTGTGCCAGTAGTTGGGATGACTGAGTGAATCCTTTCCCAAATTATGAACAGATGAACGGCTTCTCCCCTGTGTGAACTTGCTGATGTCTCTGTAGGGTGGAAGAGCGAGTGAATCTCTTCCCGCATTCTGAGCAGGTAAACGGCTTCTCCCCAGTGTGAACTCGCTGATGAGTCTGTAGGTTGGATGACTGAGTGAATCTCTTCCCACAGACTGAGCAGGTGAACGGCCTCTCTCCAGTGTGAACTCGCTGGTGACTCTGTAGTGTGGATGACTTAGTGAATCCCTTCCCACAGAATGAACAAGTGAACGGCTTCTCCCTAATGTGTACTCGTTGGTGACTCTGTAGTTCGGATGACCGAGTGAATCTCTTCCCACAGACTGAGCAGATGAACGGCCTCTCCCCAGTGTGAACTCGCTGATGACTCAGTACGGTGGATGAATGAGTGAATCTCTTCCCACAGTCTGAGCAGGCGAATGGCCTCTCCCCAGTGTGAACTCGCTGATGACTCAGTAGGTTGGATGAATCAGTGAATCCCTTCCCACATTCTGAGCAGGTGAATGGCCTCTCTCCAGTGTGAACTCGCTGATGACTCAGTAGGGTGGATGACTGTGTGAATCTCTTCCCACAGATTGTGCAGGTGAATGGCCTCACACTAGTGTGAACTCGCTGATGATTCTGTAGGTGGAATAACTGAATGAATCCCTTCCCACATTCTGAGCAGGTGAATGGCCTCTCCCCAGTGTGAACTCGCTGATGTCTCCGTAGGCTGGATGAATCAATGAATCCCTTCCCACATTCTGAGCAGGTGAACGGCTTCTCCCCAGTGTGAATTCGCTGGTGTCTCTGCAGGCTGGATGAATCAATGAATCCCTTCCTACATTCTGAGCAGGTAAACGGCCTCTCCCCCGTGTGACTCAGTAGAGTGGATGAATGAGTGAATCTATTCCCACAGTCTGAGCAGGTGAATGGCCTCTCTCCAGTGTGAACTCGCTGATGACTCAGTAGGGTGGATGACTGGGTGAATCTCTTCCCACAGATTGTGCAGGTGAACGGCCTCACACTAGTGTGAACTCGCTGATGATTCTGTAGGTGGAATAACTGAATGAATCCCTTCTCACATTCTGAGCAGGTGAATGGCCTCTCCCCAGTGTGAACTCGCTGGTGATTCTGTAGGGTGGATGACTGAGTGAATCTCTTCACACATTCTGAGCAGGTGAACGGCTTCTCCCCAGTGTGAACTCGCTGATGTCTCTGTAGGCTGGATGAATCAGTGAATCCCTTCCCACATTCTGAGCAGATGAACGGCTTCTCCCCAGTGTGAACTCGCTGATGTCTCTGTAGGCTGGATGAATGAATGAATCTCTTCCCACAATCTGAGCAGGTGAACGGCTTATCCCCTGTGTGAACTCGCTGATGAGCCATTAGGTCAGATGACTGACTGGATCCTTTCCCAGAAGTTCAGCAGATGACCAGCCTCTGCCTGGTGTGTTATGAACTGACTGGTGTGTGCACAGGTGGGAAGACTGACTGAATCCCTTCCCACACACGGAACAGGTGAATGGCCTTACCCAGTGTGAACTTGCTGATGTCTCTGTAGGCTGGATGAATGAATGAATCTCTTCCCACAATCTGAGCAGGTGAACGGCTTATCCCCTGTGTGAACTCGCTGATGAGCCATTAGGTCAGATGACTGAGTGGATCCTTTCCCAGAAGTTCAGCAGATGACCAGCCTCTGCCTGGTGTGTTATGAACTGACTGGTGTGTGCACAGGTGGGAAGACTGACTGAATCCCTTCCCACACACGGAACAGGTGAATGGCCTTACCCAGTGTGAACTTGCTGATGTACCTTCAATCGAGATAACCGAGTCAATCCATTCCCACTGTCTGAGCAGGTGAACAGCCTTTCCCCTGCGTAAAATGACAGACATGCTAGTTGGCCAAAGGACCGAGTGAATCCCTCCCCACAGTCTGTGAAGGACAGATGGTCTATTGAATCTCTTGCTCCAATTCTTAAGTATCTAGTCCAGGGGTCAGCAACTTTTACCACTGAAAGAGCCACTTGGACCCGTTTCCCATAGAAAAGAAAACACTGGGAGCCGCAAAACCCGTTTGACATTTAAAATGAAATAACACTGCATACAACGTTTTGTTTTGCCTTTATGCTATGTATAAACAAACTATAATGTGTTGCATTTATGAAATTGATGAACTCCTGCAGAGAAAACGAAATTACATTTCTGCATGCAACAAAAACATTTTGAACTCCGAAAAAAAGACGTTGGGTTGAAGGTTACTTTTAAGTAAAATACTCAACGTCTATTTGAGTCCTTCTTGTATTTATGAAAAACGCCAAACTTAAATTTGCCGCCAGCAGCAAACCAAAAATAACGTCAGCCAGCTGTCAACCTGAAAAATAAAAGGACTATTTCACTGAACAATGAAAACATATGAATATACGTAAAATAATAGGCAATTAAAATATTTATCATACTTGGTCAGGTTGACTCACACCTGACAATGCAGTCGTATTCAGTAGGGATGGATCGATGCTTAGGGGAGTGACCGGGAAGGATAACGTGTTTTTTTCCTCTCTGAACTCACAGAAGCGTTTCCCAAACGATGTTTGCATTGCGATGATTGCAGAACGTAAATACTCCGAATTTATCATGTCATGACCTTGTTTGAACTCTCTCAAATTGGGGAAGTGAGACAATGTGCCTTTCTGTAAATCTCTGGCAAGCACTGTCAACTTGCGCTCGAATGCCAAAACATCCTCCAACATGTGCAGGGCTGTTCGTCCTTACCCCGTTGAAGAGCTGTGTTCAACGTGTTCAGGTGCGCTGTCATGTCTACCATGAAGTGTAGCTTTTCCAGCCACTCTGGCTGTTCCAGCTCAGAAAAGGTGGGCCCTTTGCTGCCCAGGAAAGTTTTCACTTCTTCCAGACACGCGACAAAGCGTTTCAGCACCTCCCCTCTGGACAGCCAGCGATAAAAACACGTTGTCGCGGTGTGCTACACGCAGTCAGTAAACTCCAGTCAAAGATAGCTTTATTCGAACTAAACAGCCTTGCTTTTAAGCCTCCCTCAACCCGCCCCCCATGGGCGTGGATGCTGCAAAAGACACGTACTCACAAACCCCCGTAGGCTATCTCCCTTAGCCTGAACGCTGGCTAATTGTGAGCCGGTTCGGATGTGTCGGGAAATGGGTCGCCACAACGTCTTAATTAGATTGTACAAGATCACCATAATCTTCAAATTTAGAATTACTTTTCAAAAACTAACAAACTAACATAAAATACATTTTAATTAAATACTGACCAATTATTTCCCAAAGCAACAGGGAGCCACAGCACAGACGTAAAAGGAGCCGCGGGTTGCCGACCCCCGATCTAGTCAGAGACAGCAAAACTGGTGTGCCATGTTTGAGAGTCTTGGAGATAAATTCCTTCTCATTCTCAACCTGTAACAAGATTTACAAAATCCAGGACAACATTTCAGATGAGATCACTTGAGTTGCCAAGGTTTGAACTGGTATCACACTGTTACAGTGAGGTTCAACCCAAGTTGGAGAGAGAAATTATCTCCTGACTGGGCACAGTGCTGGTATCTGGAATGACCATCAATTTCCTCATGCTCTTGTGTCTCTATAGGAATGGGCATTTCTGCCATCTCCAATTTGTACCTTGGCTCAGTTTGACTCTATGCATTGGTATTATTCCCGGTTCCTGCTGAGCAGCATTGGTGCCTGGCCCCACAGTAACTGAAACAGTCTCATGCAAATAGTCTTTCTTGATGTGCAACTGGGATTTTCCTTAACTTAACGTGCCACAGTTTTAATGCCATATATAAAAAAAAAATCCTGCTGAGATGAATGGTTGGTCTTCACAGCTGTTAAAAGGATTTAGAATGAATTTTTGTATTATTTCAGGTTCTTGTTACAGTAATAGAAAATTACAACACAGAAACAGGCTCTTTTGGCCATCTAGTTAGTGCTGAACTACTTCAACTGCACACTCCCATACCCTTACCATTTAGGTACCTATACAAAGATCTTAAAAGCTGAAATTGCACCACTTGTGCTGGCTGCTCATTCCACACCCAGATGACCGTCTGTGTGAAGAAGTTTCCCCTCATGTTTCCCTTAACGTTTCACCTTTCACCCTTAACCCATGGTCGCTGGTTGTAGTCCCACCCCATCTCAGTGGTAAAAGCCAGCTTGCATTTACCCGAGCTATGCCCCTCTATCACAATCAAATCTCCCCTCAGTCTTTTATGTTCCAAGGAATAAAATCCTGACCTGTACAATCTTCCCTTATAACCCAAGTGCTCCAGACCTGGCAACATCCTTGTGAATTTTCAATGAACTCTTTCAACCTCTTTTACATCTTTCATGTAGGTAGGTGACCAAAACTGCACACATTACTCCAAATTAGGCCTCACCAATGTCTTGTACAAAGTCAACATAACATCCATCTCCTGTACTCAGTACTTTGGTTTATTAAGGCCAATGTGACGAAATCTTTCTTTCCGTCCCTATCAAACTGTGACACCACTTGCAGTGAATTCCCAGTGAATCTGTATTCCCAGATCCCTTTCTTCAACAGTGTTCCTCAGTGCCCTCCCATTCACTGTGTAAGACCTAGGTCCTACCAAAATGCAACTTGTCTCAATTAAATTCCATTTTGCATTACATAACCCATTTTTCCAGCGGGTCCAGATCACACTGCAAGCCGTGATAGTCTTCCTTGCTGTTCACTACACCCAAATCTTGGTTTCATCCACAGAGTTGCTGATCCAGCGAACCATGTTAACATCCAGATTACTGATATAGATGACAAACACCAACAGATCCAACAGTGATCCCTGTGGCACACCACTAGGCGCAGGCCTCCGGTCAGAGAGGCAACCATCTGCTACCACACTCTGGCTTTTCCCAATTTACTCATCCAATTTACTATCTCATCCTGAATGTTGAGTGACTGAACCTTCTTGACCAACATCCCATATGAGACTTCGTCAAATGCCTTGCTGAAGTCCACGTAGATATCCTCTGCCTTATCTTCATCCACTTTCCTGATAACTTCTTCGAGAGACTCTGTAAGATCGGTTAGACAGGACCAAGCCATGCTGCCTATCCTGAATCAGTCCACATTGATCCAAATACTTGTATAT
Organism: Hypanus sabinus; assembly: GCF_030144855.1. Classification (NCBI taxonomy): domain Eukaryota; kingdom Metazoa; phylum Chordata; class Chondrichthyes; order Myliobatiformes; family Dasyatidae; genus Hypanus; species Hypanus sabinus. Next base: position 384,074 of record NW_026781232.1, on the reverse strand, counting down.
CCAGCTCCTATATGTTTTGGTCATGTTCTGTACTGAAACATTTTTGGAAGTTTATTTTCTCTACAATTTCTAAAGTTTTAAAAATTAATTTACAACCTAATAAATTGACTGTTTTATTTGGCATAATCCCTCAATATTTTCATGGTATTTCTCCATCAGACCAACATGTAATTGCATTTGTCACATTATCGGCCAGAAGGGCTATTTTGTTGAAATGGAAAGATGCTTCTGCTCCTACGTTGATACAATGGTTTTCTCAGGTGATGTTATGTCTTAGTTTGGCGAAAATCAGAAGTCAAACTTTTGATTCTCGATTTGATTTTGAGAAAAGGTGGAGTTCACTTGCCCACCTCTATCATCTGATTTGAGTTAATTAATATGGTTTCATTCTGATTTTTCTTTAAATGGATTTGAGTTAGTGGATTGATGTTTATTTTTTATGCAAGCGTGTATGATGTATAGCTCCGGGGTTCTGCTGCTAATGCTTTTTTTTTGTTTTTTTCTTTCAGGGATTTTTTTTAGTTAACAGGGTATTTTTTTGCTTCTTTTTCTTTCAAAAAATATTCTTATAAATTTATTTTTTCTTATTATTACTGATATATTGCTTAGCTTTGTTAATCAGTTATTTGCTAATTTAATTTTTTATTGTACATAATGACATATCGACTTAATGTATCTTTTTTGTTAATCATCAATAATAATTTATTTAAAAAAAGATTTTAAAATGAAATATCTGCAACCTGCACACACTTTCCAATAACTTTCCCACCAGTGATATCAGGCTCACCAATGTATAATTTCCTAGTTTATTTTTAGAGTCTTTCTTGAACAGTGGAACAACACTGGCTGTCCTCCAATCCTCCAGTTCCTCACCTGTCACTAACGGGGATTTAAGTATCTGTGCTTTGACCCCAACAATTTCTGCACTTGTGGTCCACAGGGTCCAAGGGGACAACTTGACAGGCCCTGGGGACTTATCCATGGTAATTTCCCTTAAGACAGCAAACACCTCCACCTCTGTAATCTGTACAGGGTCCATGGAGTTGATGCTGCTTTGCCTCACTTCTATATACTGTGTCCATCTTCTGTGTAAATACGGAAGCAGAAAAATATCTCCCCCATCTATTTTGTCTCCTCATATTCTGATCTTTCAGATGATTTTTTTTTCGCTTGCAATCTTTTTGCTCTCAACGCATCTGCAGAATCTCTGAGGATTTCCCTTCACCTTGTCTGCTGGGACAACCTCATGCCTTCTTTTATTTCTTTCATAAGTATTCACTTGAATTTCTTGTACCCCATTTCTTCCTATTTACCTGTAGCTGGTATGCACCTCCTTTTTATAGATCTGGGAGAGGAAAGCCAAAGGGCTGATAGACCTGCATGGTGGGAGGTGGGGGTAAGGGGGGGGGGTTAATCTAAAGTTGCAGGGGGAATGGGAGCCTGAATAACAGAACAGATATTGGAGGGGTGGTGGAGACAGATGTTGTTCTGTCCTCAAAGTCAGGAATGAAAAAGTTGAGCATGGTGCTGTGAATATGCTGAGCCCGGTATATTTCAATACAAGTAACAGTGTAGGACAGGTGGATGTGTTAAGGGCGTGGATCAACACCTGGAATTAAGATATCACTGTCATATTAAGAAGTTAGCATCTCATAGGCCGCTTGTGACCCTGGCTATTTTATTTAAAGGTCATAGCATCCATGAGCTTGAGAATAAGAGTAGAAAGGCACAATTGCTTTCCCATGAGATAAGCTGAGCGGGTGAGCAGCCTTGGTGTGAGAAGCACATTGTGCCTTGTGTTTCTCATGGCTCCTGCAAGATAAGCAATTAGAGCGAGTGACTATTTACAAGGGCAGCAGACTTTGGGTGGTGGGCCTGTGTCTGTCTGCATCCAGACATAGTAGCAAATAAAACTGTTATACAAACAATTTATGACTGATAAAGTTAACAATACCCATCTGTAGAGAAACTAAGGGGGGTGAACCCACAGGTATCTGTGTACATGACTGCATGATATAAAGAGAACTGTATTTGCTTCAGGAGAGAGAGACCCTCGAAGCAGCCTCCAAGAGAGAGTGCAACCCACGTGTGGAACCAAAGCAGATGGCCGAGATCTTAAATAATTTTTCATCTCTATTTACTCAGGAGATGGACAAAGGGTCTATGGGAGTGTGGGAAAGTGGCATTAAAATCCTAGACATGTACAGTTTAAAGAAGAGAAGTTACTTTGCTGTTCAACTTCAAACATAGAAGTCTACAGCATATTCCAGATTTTTCAGCCTAAAATGTGCCAACCATGTAACTTACTCTGGTAACTGCCCAGAATTTCCCCAGCGCATAGCCCTCTATTTTCCTAAGCTCCATGTACCTATCTAAGAGGCTGTTAAAAGACCCTACTGTACCTGCCTCGACCACCGCTACCGTCACCCACAACTCTCTGTGTATAAAAAACTTATGGCTGACATCCCCATGGTAGCTATTTCCAAGCACCTTGAAACTATGCCCCCTCAAGTTAGCCATTTCAACCCTGAGAAAAAAACCTCTGGCTATCCACACGATCAATACCCCTCATCATTTTATACACCTAAAAAAGGCTCTAAATATAAACAAGGAAATTAAACCTTGCTTTGAGGATTTGTGAGAAGTATAGAAAATTATGAGGGTATGGATCAGGTAAATGCAGACAGCTTTTTCCACTGAGGTTGGGTGGGATGATAACCAGAGGTCATGGGTAAGTGGAAGGTGACCATTTAACGGGATAGTGTGGAAAAGCTCTTTACTGAAATGGTTGGGAGAGTGTGGAATGAGATGCCAGCGCAAGTGGTGAATATGACCTCAAATTCACGATTAAGAGAAGTTTGATAGGTACCTGGATTGTAGGGTTATGGAGGGTGATGATCCCGGAGCAGGTAGTTGTATTAGACAGCTTAAATGTTTTTTTGGCATTGACTAGATGGGCCAAATAGCCTGTTTCTGTACAGAACTTCTCCATATTTCTATGGCAGAGAAGTTGTCCAAACTTGTTTGGAAGGGAAAATGTAGGAGGGACAATGGAGCTGCAATGGCTAGAGTTTCTGGGAACAATTCGGGAGCCGAGTGATTGATACATCCCAAAAAAGTGGAAGTATTGGAAAGGCAGGAGGACACAACGTTGGCTGAAATGAGAAGCTTTTGGAAACTAACAGATAATGAGTAAAAAAAAAAGTCAGATGAGCTCAAGGCTTGGAATTATGATTTGTAGTCATTAATGAGTCTTGGTAGCACCCAACAGTCTGAGGCATTCAGAGGAACAAAACGATCCGAGCCTCAATATCTCCTGAAAAGCACGGCTCCCCACACCAGGTACCTTTCAGCTTTTTTTTTGGCAGGCACATTCAAACTCCACACGCTCAAAATTTCATTTCTGAAGGCCTCCCACTTACCATTGCCAGAAAACAGCCTGTCCCAAACCACACGTCAGATCCTTTCTGATACCATCCAAATTGACCTTTCTCCAATCTAGAATCTCAACCCGTGGTCCAGACCTCTCTTTTTCCATATTTACTTTGAATCTCATGGCATTATGATCACTAATGTCTGTCACCAGCCCTGGATCATTTCCTAACAGCTTATTGCATACTTCTGCATCGGGAATTCTACTTACTGAATAAGGGCACATTTGACAAACTCTACCCCATCTAGTCCTTTTACATTATGGGAGTCCTAGTCAAAATATGGAAAGCTAAAATCAGTTATTGAATCAACCTTTGTTTCTTGGCATGGTCTGTGATACCCAAGGACATAGGGTGACAGAGGAAATGAAACACATTAACATTAGGAAGGAAATGGTGTTGAGAAGACTGATGGGACTGAAGGCTGACAAATCCCCAGGTCCAGATGGTCTGCATCCTAGGGTATTAAAGGAGGTGGCCCTGGAAATTGCGGATGCATTGGTAATTATTCTCCAATGTTCCTTAGATTCAGGATCAGTTTCTGAGGATTGGAGAATGGCTAATGTTATCTTTCTTTTTAAGAAAGTAGGGAGGGAGAAAACAGAGAACTATCGACCTGTCAGCCTGACATCGGTGGTGGGGAAGATGCTAGAGTCCATTATTAAGGATGAAATAGTGGCATATCTAGATAGCAGTGATAGGATTGGGCTGAGCCAGCATGGATTTATCAAGGTTAAATCATGCTTGACTAATCTGTTGGAGTTTTTTGAGGATGTAACCAGGAAGTTAGACGGGGGAGATCTAGTGGATATAGTGTACCTCGATTTTCAGAAGGCATTTGATAAGGTCCCACATAGGAGATTGGTGGGTAAAATCAAAGCTCATGGCATCGGGGGGAAGGCATTGACATGGATAGAAAACTGGCTGGCAGATAGAAAGTAAAGGGTAGTGGTGAATGGGTGTTTCTCGGAATGGCAGGTGGTGACTAGTGGGGTGCCACAGGGCTCGGTATTGGGACCACAGCTGTTTACAATTTATGTCAACGATTTGGATGAAGGCATTGAAAATAACATCAGCAAATTTGCTGATGATACTAAGTTGGGTGGTATGTTGGGTGACATGTGATGAGGATGTTAGGAGAATTCAGGGTGACTTGGATAGGCTGGGTGAGTGGGCAGATACTTGGCAGATGACGTTTAATGTGAATAAGTGTAAGGTTATCCACTTTGGGAGTAAGAACAGGAAGGCAGACTATTATCTGAATGGTGTAGAGTTAGGTAAGAGATCTAGGAGCCCTTGTTCATCAGTCACTGAATGTGAATGAGCAAATGCAGCAGGCAGTGAAGAAGGCTAATGGAATATTGGCCTTTATTACAAAGGGAATTTCAGTACAAGCGCAAGGAAATCCTCTTGCATTTGTACAGAGCCCTAGTGAGACTACACCTGGAGTATTGTGTACAGTTTTGGTCTCCAGGGTTAAGGAAGGACATCCTGGCTGTCGAGGAAGTGCAGCGTAGATTCACGAGGTTAATTCCTGGGATGTCTGGACTGTCTTACGCAGAGAGGTTATAGAGACTGGGCTTTTACACGCTGGAATTAAGGAGATTGAGAGGGGATCTGATTGAAACATATAAGATCATTAAGGGATTGGACAAGATAAAGGCAGGAAATATGTTCCAGAGTCCAGTACCAGAGGGTATGGTTTGAGAATAAGGGATTGGTCAATTTGGACAGAGTTAAGGAAAAACTAAGGAGTTAAGGAGAGTTGTGGGGGCCTGGAATGCACTGTCTTGGAAGGTTGTGGAGGCCAATTCTCTGGATGCTTTCAAGAAGGAGCTAGATAAGTATCTTATGGATAGGGGAATCAAGGGATATGGGGACAAGGCAGGAACCGGGTATTGATAGTAGTTGATCAGCCATGATCTCAGAATGGTGGTGCAGGCTCGAGGGGTCGAATGGTCTACTTCTGCACCTATTGTCTATTGTGATCTCCCGACAAATCTGTTCCTCCAAACACCACAGACTGTTGGGTGGAAACAAGTCCTAGTAATTGATTCAATATCATAATTCCCTGTCCTGAGCTCATCTGGCTTTCCTACGATGCTTCTTGCATTGTGATATGCACAGCTCAGCACATTCATCGCACCATGCTCAGCCATTTGATTGCTGACTCTGTCTGAGGTCTGAACAACATCTGACTGGTGTCAGAAAACAAACTCTCCCTCATTATCACAAAAACAAAGGAGCTGATTGTAGACGACAGGAGGAATGGAGACAGACTAACCTACATTGACACCAATGGATCTGGGGTTCAGAGGGTGAACAGCTTTAAGTTCTTTGGTATAAAAATCACCAAGATTTCACTTTGTCTGCACATACTGGCTATGTTGTGAGAAAAGCAAAACAGCACCTCTTTCACTTCAGACGGCTGAAGAAGTTTGCGATGGGGCCCCAAATCCTAATAACTTTCTGCAGGGACACAATTGAAAGCATCCTGACCAGCTGCATCACTGCCTGTTATGGGAACTGTACTTCCTTTAATCGCAGGAACCTACAGAGAGTGGTGTGGACAGCCCGGCATATCTGCAGATGTGAACTTCCCACTATTCAGGACATTTAAAAAGCCAGCTGTGTAAAAGGGGCCCAAAGGATTTTGGGGACCCAATTCACCACAAACACCAACTGTTCCTGCTGCTACCATCCAGGAAACAGTACCAAAGCAAAAGGAGCAACAGGCTCTGGTCATCATCTTCCACCAGGTCATCAGTCTGATTAATTCATGCTGATACAATTGCACTTTCATGTTGTATTGACAGTCCTATTTATTATTAATTACTATAAATTACACATTGCACATTTAGATGGAGATGTAATATAAAGGTTTCTACTGTTCATGTATATGAAGGATGCGCATAATAAAGTCAATTCAATTCAATCTCTCCACTATCTGTTCTGTCATTCTGCCTCCTATTCCCCTTACAATTTACATCACCCTCCCCCACACTAGCTCTAGCAAGCCTCACTGCTAGAATATTAGACCCCTTCCTGTTCTGCTCCCCTAACTCACCAATCCCCTCTCACCCCTTTGACTTTCCTCTGCCAGGCAACTCCCCTCAACAGTTTCTAAAGTGGTCCACCTGTTGTTATGGGGGATGGCCGCAAGAGTACTCTGCGATGGCTATTTAACCTCATTTCCCTTCCTGACTCTCACCCAATTTCCTGTGTCCTGCACCTTGTGTGTAACTCACCTTTCTTCATGTAATATCTATCACGCCCTCCAACTGCTGGATGATCCAGAATTCATCCATTTCAAGTTCCAACTCCTTCAAGTGCAGGGTTACAAGCTGCAGCTGGATGCACATCTTGTAGGTGAGGGCCTCAAGGACACTGGAGGTCTCCTCACCTACCCACCAATGTCCCCCCTAATTTGTAATGACCAGTGTGCACATAAATCTTGTACTGTGCATTTTTAGCCAGTGACAAGATGTGCACAGTGAATTTTATATGGAGAGGCATTCATTTTAATAGCTAGCAAATCACTGTCGATAGGAACTTTGATCTCCTCTGGGTTCAATCGAGTTCATCTGCACTCTCACGCAACTGGTTTAACAGGCCTGGAACAGGTTGTTACGAAGGATGAACAGCTCTGATGGGCAGAAGGGTGCAGGGTTGCCCATGTCCCCCTCCCCTGGGAGAATTACAAACCGTTACTGTTGCCAGCCTGTTAATGAGAGAGAAAGAGATGGAGCAAAACATATTGGAATGGAACATTTGCTTCAGACAGGGGCTAGATAACACCGGGGGAGAGAGACCATATTATGACTCCTGTAAGACTCACGGCTCCGGAGAGGGCTGTTTACTTGGTACTATTCTGTTCATAAAAATTCCTCAGTGGACAGCCGGAGTGGGCTGGTTTGATGGGCCAATTCAAAACTGATTGACACCTGAGAGCCTGTGAGTAGGGATAAAAGTGAGGTCTGGGGATACACCTCTCAGACGCACCAAGAGACACACTAGTGAGCACTGTTTAAGTGTTGGAACCCACGAGAAAAGTTGGTGGCATCGGAGTCCGAATGAAGAATTTTAACTCACAGTGTTTATAGCAAGGTCGGTGGGGGCTTGTGGGTGAGTCCACCCTTGCCTGGGTGACGAGTCCACCATGGAAGAACGGTCTAGCTAAAGGTAATAGGGGTCATACCTGAATGGCCACAACAACACATCAATAGATCAAGATCGTAAAGGAAGGTTTGCAAGACAATAGCTGTTACTGTTTGCTCACTCTCTCTCTCTCCAACAATTACAACACATCAACCAACAACTACCTCAGCCTGTATGAACTGAACTTTATACTCACATATGACAATTCATTATCCCCTAGACAACGATAGCTTGTTTATTATTGATTATTATTATACCCACACTTTTAAGTTTAGTATTGCTAACGTGTATTATCTGTATATTTGCATTGTTCATATTGATTTGTATATTTTACTAATAAACACTGTTTTGAAAGTAAACGGATACTTCTATTTTTGCTGGTAAGACACCCAGTTATGGGGTACGTAACAGGGTAATGAAGGATTTTCTCACCAGAGCTTTTGCACTATGTTCATATGTGGTTTGCTTGCTAAATTACACTTTAAAAAGTCAGATTTCCAAATATCACTCCACTTCTTCCCACTTGCAAATTCTCCAGCAACTTTTGCATCACCACAATCCACACAGGTAACAACAGTTTCTATATTGGACATAAATATTTCCCCTGAACCCACCCCCAAATGACTGACAGTGGTGAACTCAGTGATGGCAATGCCAATGAATATGAAGGGAAGGGCAGTAGTCTGTCTCATTGTAGTCTGGCACATCTGAGATGTGAACGCTACTTGTTGCCAGGGCAAAGGTGTTTGATATCATTATGTACCCAGACAGAATGAGATAAAACATGTTGCCACTGGTAGAAAAGTCCAGAGCAAGAGGAGTTAGAACAAGCAACACACACAAAAGGCAGGAGGAACTCAGCAAGCCAGGCAGAATCTATGGAAAAAAGTAGACTCCATTAGTGATCTATTGCTGCTGGTACGTAACAATTGCAACAACCCAGCTGTCTGAGGCACAGTCCTTTAAAATTGGTGAAAATGACCCAAAACGTTGAAAAGAGCGGGGAAGAAGGAGTTTAACCAACTTCGTCCGGAGCCCTGAAGAACGTCAAAACCACATTGAGCTCATCGTCTTGTTCAGCCCGGAGAAAATCATGCAGGAGATTCATGCAGGTGTATGAGATGATGAGAGGCATTGGTCGTGTGGATAGCCAGAGGCTTTTTCCCAGGGCTGAAACGGCTAACGCGAGGGGGAATAGGTTTAAGCTGCTTGGAAGTACCTGCAGAGGAGATGCCAGAGCTAAGTTTTTTTAAACAAAGAGTGGTGCCTGTGTGGAATGCACTGCCAGCGCCGGTGGTAGAGGCGGATACAATAGGGTATTTTAAGAGACTCTTAGAGAGGTAAATGGAACTCAGGAAAATAGCTGTCTATGCGGTAGGGAAATTCTAGACAGTTACCAGAGTAATTTACATGGTCGGCACAGCTGTAATATGCTGTAGACTTCTATGATTCTATGAAATTCAACGGAAATCTCCTATCCCACTGTGTGTGACTAGTTGAAACCTATCATCTCAGGGAGAGTGATAGGGGAATGGCACGGATAGGTTTTGATGTACTGATATGGAACAGAAACATGGGCAGGGGTAAGATAGGCCGAGTGGCCTTTCTAGCGTACATTGTGAGTGTGGTAAAGACAGTAACTACCTGAGACAGTGGAGTGAATACAGAACTGATTTATCTTTCACGGATCCACAATATTAAACACCAGTCTAGTTCAAGGCTAACATCAGCAGAACAGAAACCTCCAATGCTCAGTGACCAGGGTTCAATCCTGGGTGCGATGAGCAGTCGCAGGAACTGCAGAATCTGACAGTAACAGTCCCTCATGAACCTGCAGCTGCCTTCTGTCACCGTGATGGTTAAACATTTAACACGGAGCTGATTTGAACTTCCTCCCTATGTGAAGTTGTTGGCGTTGCAGCAGCCGGGATGATTGAGTAAAACTCTTTGCTCACTCCGGACAGAAATGTGGCTTCTATTTATTGTGAACTCACCGGAGCATGACAAGGTGGGTTAACTGAATGAGTCTCTTCACACACACGGAGCAGGTGAACGGCCGCTTCCCAGTGCGAAGCTGCTGGTGTATCTGCGATGGCCGACTGAATCCCTTCCAAAATGAGAGCCAGTGAATGACATCAACACGTACAAACAAGCTGGATGAACTCAGCAGGTCGGGCAGCATCCGTTGAAACGAACAGTCAACGTTCGGGCCGAGACCTTTCGTCAGTGAATGACGTCACACTGCTATCAAGTCATGGCAATGTATCAAATCAGATCACGGACATGGACACGTGTTCGGGCTCTCCTTGCAGCGAGTGGGGCGCTGTCGTCCCCAACATCTCTGCCTCCACATTCAAGGATCGGTGGCATTCAAGTACTGGCGAACTGACAGATACAGCGGAACTAACGTGCTGTTGTGTTTGAGATTCCCATACACAAATCCTTTGACTTCTCTACACTGTTAAAACGTTACAAAGCACGTCAGTGGGTGAAGGACATTTCAACTCAGATAATTTTAGTCTCCATGGTGTCTTCTGATAAAAAAAACTCTGTCACAGCTCAAAACAATTTGGAGGAACAAGATTTCATCTTCTAACTGGCTACAGTTCCGGCATCAGGAACAATATCAAACTCTCCGCTTCCCTCTGTATCAAAATGGACCATTCCTCCCCTTCATCAGTCTGTGACTTTGCTCAGGTTGTCTATCTTCTTCACATTCTTAGAAGGATGAGAAGGGATCTGATTGGAACAGATAAAATTATTTACGGATTGGACACACTGGAGGCAGGAAACATGTTCCCAATGTTGGGGGAGTCCGGAACCAAAGGCCACAGTTTAAGAATAAGCGGTAGGCTATTTAGAATGGAGTTCAGGAAATTTTCACCCACAGGGATGTGGATCTATGGAATACTCTGCTGCAGAAGGAAGTGAAGGCCAATTCCCTGGATGCCTTCAAGAAAGAGTTAAGTAGAGCTTTTAAAGAAGGCGGAGTTAAGGGATACGGGGATAAGGTATGAACGGGGTACTGATTGTGGATAATCAGCCATGGTCACATTGACTGGCGGTGCAGGCTCGAAGGGCCGAATGGCCTACTCCGGCACCTGTTGTGTATTGTCATGCACCACACACCTACTGATATCACATTTTATTTATACGGCTGCGACTAGGGACTTTCTGATTATTATGTCCCCCCCACCCCCCCCCCCCCCCCCGGCATCTGTCGGTGGTAAACTGATCACCGGTCACCTGATCCCAGTTACCGCAGATCGTAATGCGAGATTGAAGCCTTTTCTATTTATTTGCATTCCTCAGAAATGACAACAGTTCAGTTAAGTTTCCTCCCGAGGTTCCAAAGCAGACGCTCAGTCTGTCTAATATTTCCACACAGTTAAAATGGGGAATTCGTTTTTTTCTTATCACGTACCGAGCTACTGTGAAAATCTTGCCTGCCGTACCATCCACACAGATCAATATATTACGACAGTACATTGAGCTGATATACGACAAAACAATAACTGTAACAAAGCATTATGGCTGCAGAGAAAGTGCAGTGTAGATCGGCATCTGATGCAGGGTCACGTCGAGTTACATTGTGAGGTTAAGTCCATTTTATCGGACTGAAGACCATTCATTTGGATTATAACCACAGACAGGAAGCCGACATTGAGCCTGGTGGTACACGCTTTAAGGCTTTTGTGTCTCTTCCCCGATGGGGGAGCGGGTTTGCAGCAAGAATGTCCAGGTTGTGAGGATCATTGAGTACATGGCCTGCTTTTCCGAGGCTGGGGAAGTGTAGGAAGAGTCCATTGAGGGGAGGCTTGTTTCTCTGATGTTCTCTGCGCACCAAAGTTCTCTGCAGTTCCTTGCAGTCATGGGCAGAGCAGTAGCCATACGAAGGCGTGACGTATCGACAAGAAGCTCAGAGACCTCGGCCTTCACCCTGTCTTGTGCAGCTGGATCCTGGACTTCCTGTCAGATCGCGAGAATGGGCTCCCTCACCTCTGTCTCTCTGACCCTCAGCACACATACCCCACAGGGGTGTCTCCTTGCCCCCTCCTTTACTCTCTGTATATCCATGACTTGTGTCGCCACCCACAGCTCCAATCAGTTTATTAAATATGTGAGGACACTGCACTGACTGGCCTAATCTCAAATAATAACGAGACAGCCCACAGAGAAGAAGTCATCACCCCGACACAGTGGTGTCAAGATAACAATCTCTCCCTCATTGTGACAAAAACAAAGGAGCTGGTGGTGGATTACAGGAGGAATGGAAACAGGGACCAAATTCAACATTTCCAAGTCTGTTATTGCACATTTTAATATTGAATATGACAGAACGTATTGTATTTAAAATACGCATAATGACATATTTATAGATAATAGATTGTTACTGACAGAGAATCGTATCATTGTTTGTTCCGTGTGTTATCTGAATGTACTTGCCTGTGATGCTGCCACAAGTCAGTGATTCTCTACCTGTACCTTCCCGTACTTGTGCACTTGGCAATAAATTCAACAGGACCTGAGAAATCTCAGTGAGATTTGATTAGTGATGATAATCTCGGAAGCTCGGTAGGTGGAATGTATGAGACAATGAGTACACTGTTAAATGCAAAATCCTGAACTCTGTTGATGATCAGAGGGATCTCAGACTCCAAGTTCAACGCTCCCTGAAAGAGACTGCACAGATTGATCGGGTGGTTCAGAAGGCAAATGGCGTGGTTGTCATTAGTTGAAGCATTGAGTTCAAAAGTCGGGAAGTTGTGTTGCAGCCGTTACGAGCCTGCGGTCGTAACTGTTTCTTTAAGAGCGCCAGCGTGAGGAGGCGGGACTATGTCGTCAGTCACAGGCTGACGGCGCTGACTGTGGATTAACCATGAGAGAGAGAGAGAGAGAGAGAGAGAGAGAGAGAGATCTGCAGACAGGCAGTCGGCCAGTCTAAAGAGAGAAGGAGAGACTGGAAAAGCTGATAGCTTCAGTTTGTTGCAGCTGTGGCTTGGAACTCTCCTATGCCCAGAAGAGTGGGTTGATCATTGGTGCACAGAACCACAACGAACGTGTATGGTTGTCCCTTGTGTTAACCCTTGCTTGGGTATGTTGTACGGTAACCCCTGGTAGACGGTATTCCTGTGACAGGTCACTTTCGCTGATAACTCGTATATGGACAGATTCAACGGATAAAATGTTCGATGACGGTTATGTCGAAGTAACGGCCTTTTCTCTACGTTTCACCGTGGAACACAAATATCTCTCTGCCATCATTTATTCCGGGGATGACTGAACTTTCCTACTTTACCATCTCAAGACTCTAAGCTTTGTTCCCTCAGGCTCGATAGTTTAGAGTTATAGTTACACATATACACACATAACACTGTTACCTTTCCTTTATTTCGTTGTTACTATAAGTAGATACTAATAAAGAGAGTGGTTTAAACATCAAAACCAGACTCCAGTGTGAACTCTATTGCTGCTGGTTCGTCTCTAAAACGTAACAGTTCGTAACACAGTTTTAAGACCACATCTGAAGTATTTCATACAGTTCTGGTCGCCCCCATTCTCACAAGGATGTCGGGGCTTTGGAGAGGGCGCAGAAGCGGGTTACCAGGATATTGCCTGGATTAGAGGGCATGAGCTGTAACGAGAGGTTGCACAAACTTGTGTTGTTTACTCCAGAGCGGCGCAGGCTGGGGTGAGACTGGACATTTATAAGATTACGAGAGGAATAAATAGAGTGGACAGACGATATATTTTTCCTGGGGGTGAAATGTCTAATACATTTAGGGTGAGAGGAGATGTGAGTGGCATGTTTGCTTCTTTCCAAAGAGTAATGGACAGCTGGAGTCACTGCCCCGGGAAGGGGGTGGGGGGGTGGGTGGAGAGAGAGAGAGAGAGAGAGCGCGCGCGAGGAGGAGTCACGTGATCCGATTTGCCCCTCCCATTTAACCACAGATGAGCTGCAACTCTGCGTCGCTTCCGAGGCCCCGCCCTCCGGATGATGCGCCTATATCTTTGCACATGCTCACAGTCTCCAGGTGGGTTGCGTTCTGCGGATTTGGGATCACTGTCTGGGGGCAGAAGAATCGGTGAGTATTGAGACCGATCCCGGGCGGGGAGATCCAATGCTGGCCTTGAGCCCCGAAATGAGGGCCTATTACTCATTTAGTACCCAGTTATCTGGGCTTGTCAGAAATGTATCGGCTTCACGGAATCTGCATTAAGCGATCCAAACCAGGAGCCCAGGCTGTCTATTTTCTCAGCACTGAAAGGGGAGGCCCGCCAACAGGTCACGTGAGACTGTGCGCCACAGATCGGCCCCGCCCTCCGCTTTGTGACTCACGATCACGTGGTGTGTTGCGAACAAGGTTTACAAGAATAATCTCAGGAATGATCGGCTTTATGTATGAGGAGCATTTGATGGTTGTGGACCTGTGCTCAATGGAGTTCAGAGGGACAGTGGGGTTGGTGGAGGGATGTATGGTTAAGTAAACCTACCGAATGCTGGAAAGCCTGGATACAGTGGACATGGAGAGGATGTTTCCATTAGACGGAGAGTCTGTGATCTGACAGCATAGGCTCAGAATAAAGACGCTTCCCTTTAAAATTGAGGTGAGAAAATTTCTTCAGCCAAAGGATGTCTGATCTGTGGAATTTGTTGCTGCAGAGGGTAGTTGAGGCTGCCATTTGGTTATGTTTATGACAGAGATTAATATATTGATGATTGCTAAGTAGCTTCAGGGTTACAGGAGGAAGGCAGGAATATGGTGTTGGAATGAAAATCAGCCATGGTTGAATGGTGGGCAAACCAGATTGATCGAATCAACTAATTTTGTTCCTGTGTCTTGTGTCTTACCATGACTGAATGATGGCTCCTTCTTCTCCCATATCTTTTTGTGAAGTGTGAGGGACAATAAAAGATTGTTCACTGAGATCATTATATTCAACATTTAAATTTCAATGAGTTTTGCTCTTAGTAGCATTAAGCAGAAATGTTTGGTTCTCCTTACTATTGTCAATGTGCTTCATTATTTTTCATGTTAAAGTTAGACCTGCGGTGAGAGATTTATTGGTATAAAAAACCCAACTGGAAGCAAACCACGACTGAAGATGAGGGAACATCAACAAGTGAACCAGCCCGAGGATTGAGAGCATCAACTGAAGAGAATCCATCTGACTCGGAGATTCCAGTGATTCAGTCAGGAGAAAGTTTGGTGAGTCTCATTTACTCAAACACAGTCCTTTAGACATTACATACCTGTACAAAGGAAGGTGAGAAATAGTTGGAGGGAGACTGAATGTGCCCAGAAGAACCAGTTATGCCTCTGTCAGATCCAGTTGCAATCACTCCAGGTCTGGTAATGTGCTTCCAGCAGCCCAGCCCTTTAAAACCACTGCCATTCTGTGGAAGTCGAATCTGGAAAAAGTCACTCAAAGACCATATAAATACAAACTCTTTACTCCAAGCACCAGGGACTTACTCAGTTAGTCGTTCAAACAGGAACAGTCTGTGACTGTTCCCGCCCAATCCACTAACTGACTAACAATTCCCCTTACACCACAGGTACCCAGATACCCACCACACAAGGCAGGCTGGTTATTTACTATATTACAGCCCCTTAAGATAAATTACAAAATAGTCATAACGGCTTACACACACAGGACAGATTGAAGCTGTCCTATCTCTACGCATGAGTGCACAATTCAGATAAACATCCAGAAACCCTAGCTAGCTACCCTCAAGAAGAAATATGGCTCAGCAAGGCTTGGTACTTTGGCTGATCATCAGCAATGTCTTTCAGAAGAACAGGCGGCTATTGTTTAAGGAAGTGTTAACCCTTTTACATAGTTCACCACTCCCTCCTTTTGATCATTACATGATCAAGCAGTAATTTTTTCACAGAGAAAGCAACCGTGTACAACATTGACTTATCAATGGATAAAAACGGTGCACAACATTAAATATAACAATGATGTGCACAACTATTAAGCCATAATGCAATATCATGCCTCACATATTACCAAACAGGCCTTCAAATACTAACATTTCGACCCTTCGGTGAACCTGTGTAAATCCTGCCCTACTTTCTTGATGCAATCAATCTCCCTGGCAGTGTGCTCGGAAAGGGATGTAATGTTGGTAGACTCATCAGGGATATAGGTGCAGCATTCTATGTCACTAATAGCACAGGTTCCCCCTTTCACAGTGAGGATAAAATCTAAAGCCAAATGATTCTGTACGACTGTTTGCTGGATTGCACTCGTTTCAGTGGAATTGTCTGTTTTCTTGGGCCTGTGTTTCTGTCAGAGCCCCTGCAGTATTGTGGCCAGCTCCTCAAGTGCTGTAGCCAAATTGATTATCTTTGGTGGATTCCTGGCTACTCCATAGGAGAGAAAAGGGATCATCCAAAATCACTCAGTCTCAGTTGTTCCTCTCCGCTGCTGGGCACCTGCAAGTATGGTCAGGATGCATGTTTCCCAGTCTAGGAAGTTGTGTTTGGTGGGAGCCTGAGATACCATCCCTCAGAATACTGACAGCCACAGTCATCTCTGACTGGACCCCAGTTCCTCATCTCTCTTCCCCTGGCGTTATTTGTGAAAGCCCAGGCTGAGAGTTCCTCACTCTGGTTGAGCAGGATTACTGACATTGGAGTCATAGTTTTACTATGCTGCAGAATTTCGGCACAAACCCAGCAGGCCCCTAGTACTACCTGTTCGGCATCGGTGTGACAGAGATACAGAAATGTGTTAACATGGGGACCCTGGATGCTGGGGTGATCCCTCTCAAAGACATAAACACGAATACCAGTGTTACATACCTGTAACAATTTAATTGAACCAGCAGCTATAGACCAGACATGGAGTCTGGTTTTGATATTAACACCACTATCTTTATTTGTATCTACTTATACTATAACAACTTAATCAAAACAATCAAAAGGGACCTTTGGGTTCAAATCCATACATCCCTCAAGGTTGCTGCACAGGTTGATACGGTGGTTAAGAAGACCTATGGTATGCTAGGCTTCATTAACAGGGGGATTGAGTTCAAGAGTAGAGAGGTCATGTTGCAACTCTACAAATCTCTGGTGAGACTGCACTTTAAGAGTATTACGTTCAGTTCTGGTCACCTCATTATAGGAAGGAGGTGGACGCTATGGAGAGGGTGCAGAGGAGATTTACCAGGATGTTGCCTGGTTTGGAGAACAAGTCATATGAATCAAGGTTAGCAGAGCTGGGACTTTTCACTTTGGAGAGTAGAAGAATGAGAGGGGACTTGATAGAGGTCTACAAGATTATGAGAAGCATAGACAGGGTGGATAGTCAGTCTCTGTTTCCCAGGGCAGCAATAGCAAACACCAGAGGGCATATGTACAAAATTAAGGGAGGGAAGTCTAGGGGAGACATCAGTGGTAAGTTTTTTTACACAGAGGGTTGTGGGTGCCTGGAATGACTTGCCAGGGATGGTGTTGGAGGCTATAACATTAGGGCTATTTAAGAGCCTCTTGGACAGGCACATGGATGAAAGAAAAATAGAGGGTTATGTGGTAGTGTGGATTTAGTATATTTTTTAAGGGTTATATGGGTCGGCACAACATGAAGGGCTGAAGGGCCTGTACTGTGCTGTAGTGTTCTATGGTTAACAGTGTTATGTGTATACATATGTGTAAATATAACTCCCAAACCATTGAGCTCAGGGAATACCAAGCTTAGAGTCTGAAGATGGTAAAGTATGAAAGTTCAGCTCATCCCCCGAATAAATGATGAAAGAGAGATATTTGTAATCCAAGGTGAATGTCGAGAGTAGGCAATTGCTTCCAATTCCACAAGTTCCACGGTGATAAAACAGGATAACAGTCGCCGAAGATCTTATCCGTCTTCGTTCCAAATCCACATTTGAATTATCACCAAAACTAGCTGATAACAGGGGTACCGTCTTCAAAGGGAACTACCACCCAGGCAAGGGTTAACACACAGGTAGATTCCACAAGGTACTCTCAATCCAGATCCAACACACAAAGTATTACCGACAGTGATTTCCACAGAATAACTTTCTCACAAGTGGTCACCAGATAACGCACCCAAATCCAGTTAAGGGTTAACAAAAGTTGTAGCCACGGGATACTCCATCAAAATCCCCATATAGATTATAGGAATTATCACCAACAGTGATTTGTCACGGGGTACCCTGTACCAGTGAGTTACCACCCCCAGGCAAGGGTTGGCACAAGTGGTCTTCACAGGACACTGCCAAACATAAAGATCCACTCCGGTGGATCAAACAAAGTGACAATCACACATTCAGTATTGTTCTGTGGGCACAGGAGGGTTCAAACAGCGAACTTCGGCCACTAGGTCCTTTGTTTCGAACCTTCCATCCTCTTTCTTTCTCTCCGTCTGACTGTCCGTCTCTGACTGTCCTTGCTTAAATAAAGCAAACTGCAAGCTATGTAAACACAAGCTGTGAGCAAGTGTAAACACGCTGCAGAGTCAAATAGTTCCACCCCTCCCTCTCCCTCAGTAAGAATAAAACAGCAGCCGAGAAAGCTGGCGGATGACGTCACTCAGGCACTCTCTCTTAAAATGACAGTCCATGGCAAGAAACCTCGAGGTTCGACACACCACTATCAACCAATACATTTTCCTTTATTCCGAGAGAGCCCTTCTACTCAGTTCCTTCAGTAACACGTTTGTAGTCTGTTCGATATATCCACCGAGATTGCCCCTTCAGTCTCAGAGCCGTGGAGTGGTCAGTAACACCTAATATGCTCCTCTCCACCGAGTTCTGAGTTTCCCTCAATCCCAGTTCTTGGTCAGGTCAAAATTCCCAGGTTCTTGGGTGGGATAGTCACTCCTCTCTGCGTGGTAGTTCTCTTCCTTGTAAGCCAATCGTACCTGTGAATGTAATGCTTGGAAAAGTTTGTTTAGTTGGCATATGCATTTCCCCATCTCTTCCCCTAGGGTATGCATATCCAATTTACCTGGTAGACTTTCTGAGAACAATGGTGCACAAGGTCTTGGTCCACAGGGTGTCCTCATGGGCCGTCCATAAATGATTTCAGCTGGTGACAACACTGATTTCCCCTGTGGGGTGACCCTCATGTGGAATAGGTCTAACAGTAGGACCTTCAACCAAGTGAGTCCAGTCTCCGCTGTTAGTTTGGCCAACTTACTCTTCAGAGCGCCATTGACACTTTACAATAAGCCAGCGGCCCGTGGGTGGTGTACAGAGTGGAATTGTTGCTTGATAGCTAGTTTGTTACACACCCCTTCGCTTGCTTTCGCCACGAAGTGTGGGCCATTGTCAGAGCTCAGCATCTCTGGCAGGCCGTACCTGGGAATTATATCCCATAATAATACCTTCACAACAGTCATAACAGTATTATTGGTAGTTGGAATAGCTTCAATCCATCTATGAAATGCATCTATAATAACTAAGCAGTATCTATAGCAATGTACTCTAGGCAATTCAGTAACATCAACTTGTAGACACGAACATGGTCAAGGGAGTCGTACCCGGTGTGCAGGGTGCAGGTTAGCAACCAATCCCTCCTTTTCCAGGTGTGTACATAATTGACCAATATAGGTAAAAACTGTGTAGGAACACAAACCTGTCCCACTGTGGTGATCCAAAAACCTGGGTCGGGGTCTTTCTGGCACCCCATCTGGGACCACAGCTTGCACTCCTCCTCACAGGTGTCCCCCTGAGAAGTACGTAACTCTCGCATGTCTGGCAAACTTGTTCTGCCTGAGTCATGGAGGATTGCTTGATGGGAACCCGAGGAGACTACAACTATCGAGGATTGTGCAGCACTTTTCGCTGTGTAATCTGCTAAAGCATTGGGTTTAGTGACCTGTTTGGACATGCGGGTGTGGGCCGCACATTAATAATGGCCAGAACTCAAGGTAGCTGCGGAGCAGTGAGTAAGTTGTTTACAAAGGTGGCATTACTAATGGGGTGGCCAGAGCAAGTCAGGAATCCCCATGTTCCCAGAGAGCCCGGTAGTCATGTACATCTCCAAATGCATAACGGGAGTCCGTGTAATTGTTCTCACTTTTATCTGTTGTTCGGATACAGGCACAAGTCAGAGCAAACAGCTCAGGCTTCTGGATGAGACGGCTGTTTCAAAAGAATCCCGCTCAATTACTTCACTGTCAGTTACTATCGCATCACCAGAATATTGTTTCCCTGCTGGATCCACAAAAGGGCTTCCATTCTCATAAAACATTGCCTCGGGCTTGAGGGGATATAGCAGAATGGATGGGAATCTCTGTCCTCTTTTCATGGTGATCCAGATGGGGGGCAGTTTTAGAAATTAACAAGCAAGGCCAATTTCATGGCCTGAAATTGCGCAAAGATGGGGTACAGCCTCTTGGGTTCAGTCAATATTAAAAGAGTGTCTTACCAGATGTCCTGTCTTCACCTGAGTCCTTCCAGTATCAGAGTTGGCATGCGGCCAAGTCTGGCCAGCCTCCCTTGGTGCTGGAGGCTTGTTTCATCAGGGTGTAGGCAAGGAACCCTAGGCTCTTTGGCTTGAACCCAAGGCAAACCCTCACGGTGTATGGGGAACCACCTGTCCTGTTTGTCACCAAAGGAAATCCGGAACTTCGGCCAGTAGTACAATGTTCTCTCTTCCTTTAACTGCTCTAACGTGACTGGGAACTTTGTCCCTAGAGGGGCAAATAATACTGGCTTTACTCAATCCCCCTGGAATTCCACTTGCAGTGGCTGTGTATGTGAATACGTGCGTTCCGTGCCTTCGAACCCAGACAGAGTGATTGTAGTGTTTGATAGCTGGAATCCATTTTCCGATATTACTTCCTGATTGAGAGTGGCTGTGGTTGTCGGCATATCAATCATAAACAGAATTGGAATTCCAGCAACTTGCAATGTTCCGTTGGGCTCTTCCTGAGGGATGGTACTCACGGCAGGAAGCATCCTAGCTTGTTAATTTGAAAACGGGTTGTTGTCCCCACCTGTCTCTTGGTAGGTTTTTCTTCCCATTTCTGATCCCCAGATATCGCCCTCTTGTGTCCTTCTTCCCACTGAACATCTTCACCTTTAATATTAGTTCCCTTCAGGGTTGATTGGGATTTGAAAGTCAGGTCCCAACAATATGTTAAAGCTCGTCACATTCGATTTTGGTCATTGTCAGACCATCCATGTTATTTGTTTTAATCATGTTGGCTAACTTAGTTGGTAAGTATTGGAGCAGTAGGGAGTTAAACTGGGGGGACAGATTCCCGCCTTTAAAGGCTTGGTCAGATGTTGTTCAGTCCTCAGATGGAATCAGCAATCAAATGGCTGAGCATGGTGCGATGAATGTGCTGAGCTGTGTATATCATAAAGCAAGAAGCATCGTAGGAAAGCCAGATGAGCTGAGGACAGGGAATTATGATATTGTAGCCATGATTGGGACTTTGTTGCACCCAAAAGTCTGAGGGATTTAGAGGAACAAGTTTTTAGAGAGATTGCAGACCATGCCAAGAAACAAAGGTTGATGCAGTAAGTGATTTTAACTTTCCATATATTGACTAGGACTCCCATAATGTAAAAGGACTAGATGGGGTAGAGTTTGTCAAATGTGCCCTTAATCAGTGCGTAGGATTCCCAACGTAGAGGTGTGCAATAAGCTGTTAGGAAATGATCCAGGGCTGATGACAGAAATTAGTGATCGTAATGCCATGAGATTCAAAAGTAAATATGGAAAAAGAGAGGTCTGGACCATGGATTGATGTTCTAAATTGGAGAAAGGTCAATTTTGATGGTATCAGAAAGGATCTGATAAGTGTGGTTTGTTACTGGCTGTTTTCTGGCAAAGGAGTACTTGGTAAGTGTGAGGCCTTCAGAAGTGAAATTTTGAGTGTGTTGAGTTTGTATGTGTCTGTCAAAATAAACGTTGAAAGGTAACTGATGCAGGGAACCTTGGTTTTCAAGAGATATTGAGGCCCCGGATATTTTATTCTTCTGAATGCCTCAGACTGTTGGGTGCTACCAAGACTCATTAATGACTACAAATCATAAATCCATGCGAGCTCATCTGACTTTATTTTTAGTCATCTTCTGTTGGTTTCTAAAAGCTTCCCAATAGTTTTTGCTCTTGGTTGTTTGCTCTCTCTTTGGTTTTTCTGTTGCTTTGGCTTCTCATTTTAACCATGGTTGTGTTCTCCTGCCTTTCCTAAGCTTCCACTTCATTGGGCTGCATCGATCACTCAGCTGCCGAATTGCTCCCAGAAACTCCAGCCATTGCTGCTCTGTTGTCACTGCTACCTTTCCCCTTACAAGTTTGGCCAGCTTCTCTGTCATAGAAACATGGAGAAGTTCAGTAGAGAAACAGGCTATTTGGCCCACCTAGTCAATGCCGAGAACACATTTAAGCTGTCTAATTCAACTACCTGCACTGGGACAATCACCCTTCATGCCCCTACCATCCAAGTACCTATCAAACTTCTCTTATTGTTGAAACCGGGCTTATATTCACCACTTTTGCTGGCATCTCATTCCCCACTCTCACGACCATTTCATTAGAGAGCTTTCCCAAATGGTACCGTTAAATTTTCACCTTCCCCACTTACCCATGACCTCTGGTTGTCATCCTACCCAACCTCAGCGGAAAAAGCTGTTTGCATTTACCCTATCTATACCCTCATAATTCTAACAGATCCTCAAAGCAAACTTACTTTCTAATGCTCAGAGACTTTTTTAGGTTTATAAAGTGATGAAGGGCATTGATCGTGTGGATAGTCAGAGGTTTTTGCCCCAGGGTTGAAATGGCTAACACGAGAGGGCATAGCTTTAAGGTGCTTGGAAATAGCTACCGAGGGGATGGCAAGGGTAAATTTTTTACCTAGAAAATAGTGCGTGCGTGTAATCCACTGCCAGCAGCGGTGGTCGAGGCAGATACAATAGGGTGTTTTAACAGCCTCTTAGATAGGCACATGGAGCTTAGAAAAATAGAGGGCTATTTGCTAGGGAAATTCTAGGCAGTTTCTAGAGTAAGTTACGTGGTTGGCACAATGTTGTAGGCTGAATGGCCTGGAATATGATGTAGATTTCAATGCTCAATGTTCTATGTTGAACAGTGAAATAACATCTCTTCTTTAATCTGTACAGTGTCCATGATTTTAATGTGGCTTTTTCACACTCCAATAGAACCTTTGTCTATCTCCTGAGTAAATAGAGATGAAAACATATTTAAGATCTCCCCCATCTGCTTTGGTTCCATACGTGGATTGCCATTCTGGTCTTACAGTGAACCAACTTTGTGCCTTACAATCCTTTTGCTCTTAATCTATCCCTGGAGTCCTTGATGATTAATCTTTTCTGCAAGGGCAACCTCATGTCTTCTCTTAGCCATCCTGATTTATCTCTTATGTGTTCTCTTGTATTTTTTACACTTCAAAAGAACCTGCCTGCCGATCCCTGTTATGCAACTCCATTTTGTGCTTCACCAGTGTCTCAATATATCTTGAAATCCAAGGTTCCCTGCAGTTTCTATCTTTACCTTTTATTCTGACAAACACATACCAACTTTGTACTTTCAAAATTTCACTTTGAAGGCCTCCCACTGACCAAGCACACCTTTGCCATAAAGCAGCCTGTCCCAGTCCACAGTTGCCAGATCCTAGTGTCTTAATTCCAGGTGTTGATCCATTCCCTGAACACATCCACCTTTCCTATCATGCACCTTGCATTGAGATATACAGGGCTCAGCATATTCACTGCATCATGCTCAATGTTTTTCATTCCTGACTTTGTCTGAGTTCTGAACAACACCTGTCTTCAAAACCCCTCCACTATCTGTTCTGTTATTCAGGCATCCATTCCCCCTGCAAATTTAGTTTAACCCCACTTACCCCCACCCCCCAACATGCAGCTGTATCATCCCTTTGTTTTGATAGTGTTTTGATCACTCCCAGATCAATAAAAAGGAGGTGCATACAGGCAGATAGGAACAAATGGGCTACTTATGAGATACAGGAAATTCAAGTGAACACTGATGAAAGAAGGCATGGATTCT
Organism: Hypanus sabinus; assembly: GCF_030144855.1. Lineage (NCBI taxonomy): Eukaryota > Metazoa > Chordata > Chondrichthyes > Myliobatiformes > Dasyatidae > Hypanus > Hypanus sabinus. The sequence goes on along the minus strand of NW_026781232.1, from coordinate 360,466 downwards.
GCAGATATGTTAAGTGCAAAAAATTGCAAGGGAAAAAATTAATCCTTTGCAAGATCAGAATGGTAATCCATATGAGGAGACAAAATAGATTGGGGAGATTTTTTCTGCATTCGTATTTACTCAGGAGATTGACACAGAGTCTGTAGATGTGAGGCAAAGTAGCATCAGCTTCATGGACACTGTACAGATTACAGAGGTAATCTTGTTGCCGTATGAAGGAAAATTACCAGGAATATATCCCCAGTGCCTGACAAATTGTTCCCTCGGACCCTGTGGAAGACAAGTGCAGAAGTTGTAGTGGCCCAAGCACAGATATTTAAATCATCCTTAGTGACAGGTGAGGTACTGGAAGATTGGAGGACAGCCAATGTTGTTCTGCTGTTCAAGAAAGGCTCTAAAAATAAACTAAGAAATTGTACCTTGGTAAGCTTGACATCAGTAGGGGGAAAGTTATTCTAACATATGTGCAGGAACTGGATATATAAGTATTTGGATCGATGTGGACTGATTAAGGATGGATAGCATAGCTTTGTGCATGGTAGGTCATGTCTAACCAATCTTATAGAGTCTCGAGGAAGTTATCAGGGAAGTGGATGAAGGCAAGGCAGTGGATGTTGTCTACATGGACTTCGGCAAGGCACTTGACAAAGTCTTATATGGGAGGTTGGTCAAGAAGGTTCAGTCACTCAACATTCAAGATGAGATAGTAAATCGGACGAGACACTGTCTTTGGGAGAAGCCAGAGTATGGTAGCAGATGTTTACCTCTCTGACTGGAACCCTTTGACCAGTGGTGTGTCATAGGGATCAGTGCTGGATCTGATGTTGTTTGTCATCTATATCAGTAATCTGGATTACTGTGGTTAACTGCATCAGTAAATTTGTTGATGACAACAAGATTGGGGTGTAGTGGACAGCAAGGAAGATGATCATGGCTTATAGTGCGACCTGGACCAGCTGGAAAAATGGTTTGCGAAATGGAAAATGAAATTCAATGCAGACAAGAGTGAGGTGTTGTATTTGACTGGTTGGGCACTGAGGAGTGTTGTAGAAGAAAGGGACCTGGGAATACAAGTCCGTAATTCACTGAAAGTGGTGCCACAGTTAGATAGAGATGGAAAGAAAGATTTCGGCCCATCGGCCTTCATGAACCAAAGCACTATCAACAGTAGGTAGATGTTATGTTGACTTGTAGAAGGTATTGGTGAGGCCTAATTTGGAATATTTTGTGCAGTGTTGGTCACCTACCTACATGAAAGTTGTAAAAGAGGTTCTGAGAGTTCAGAGAAAATTCACAAGGATGTTGCCAGGTCTGGGCGACTTTGGTAACAAGGAAAGATTGAACAGGATAGGATTTTATTCCTTGGAATGTAGAAGATTGAGGGGAGATTTGATTGTGATAGAGGGGCATAGATAGACTAAATACAAGCTGGCTTTTACCACGGAGATGGTGTGCGACTACAACCAGAAGCCATGGGTTAAGGGTGAAAGGTGAAATGTTAAGGGGAAATGTGAGGGGAAACTTCTTCACACAGATGGTTATCTGGGTGTGGAATGAGCAGCCAACACAAGTGGAGAATTCGAGCTGAATTTAAGGAGGTTTGTGTAGGTACCTGAATGGTAGGGTTGTGGGAGTGGGCAGTTTAAATAGTTTAGCACAAACTAGATTGTCCAAAGGGCCTGTTTCTGTGTTGGTACTTTTCTGCAAGGGCCTGAAATAATTCAAAGATTCACTCTGTGTCCATTGAACAGCTGTGTGGACCAACTATTCATCTCAGCAGGAAATTTTTATAAGGCATTAAAACTGTGGCACTTTAAGTTAATAATACATATGGGAAAATTCCAGCTGCCCATTAAGAAAGACTATTTGTGTGAGAATGTTTCAGTTACTGTGTGGCCAGGCACCCATGCAGCTCAGCAGGAACAGGGAATAATACCAATGGAGAGAGCCAAACTGAGCCAGGTCACAGATTTGAGATGGCAGAAATGCCCCATTCCTATAGAAACAAGAAGAGCATCAGGGAATTGATGGTTATTCCAGATACCAGCACTGTGCCCAGTTAGAAGTTGATTTCTCTGTCCAACTTGGGTGGAACCTCACTATAACAGTGTGATGCTGGATCAAACCTTGGCAACTCAAGTAATCTCATCTGAAGTGTTGTCCTACTCCCGTTGATGCATTTTGTAAATCTTTTTACAGGTTAAAAACGAGAAGGAATTTGTCTCCCAGAAGCTCAAACATGGCACACCAGTTTTGCTGTCTCTGTCTAGATATTTAAGAGGTGAAGCAAGGGATTCAATCAACCTTCCTATCTGATCAGACTACGGGGCAGGATTCACTCAGTCATTTGACCAACTGGCACCTCCATTATTTTACACAGGGGAGAGCCCATTCTTCTGCTCAGGCTGTGGGAATGGATTCAGTCAGTCATCTCAACTGAAGGTACATCAGTAAGTTCACATTGGGCAAGGTCATTCACCTGTTCTGTGTGTAAAAAAAATATTTAGTCTGTCATCCCACCTGTGGACCCACCAGTCAGAAGCTGGTCATCTGCTAAATTTCTGGGGAAGGATTCACTCGGTCATCTGACCTAATGGCTCACCAGTCAGTTCACACAAGGGAGAAGCCATTCACCTGCTCAGACTGCGGTAAGGGATTTACTCGGTCATCTGACCTAAAGGTACATCAGCGAGTTCACACTGGGGAGAAGCCATTCACCTGCTCAGTCTGTGGGAAGGGATTCACTCGGTCATCCTACCTGCAGAATCATAAGCAAGTTCACACTGGGGAGAAGCCATTCATCTGCCTAGAATGCGGGAAGAAATTCACTTCGTCATCCAGCCTGCGGAGTCATCAGCGAGTTCACACTGGGGAGAAGCCATTCATCTGCTTAGAATGTGGGAAGAAATTCATTTCGTCATCCAGCCTGCTGAGTCATCAGCGAGTTCACACTGGAGAGAAACCGTTCACCTGCTCAGAATGTGGGAAGGGATTCACTCATTCATCCAGCCTACAGAGACACCAGCAATCTCACACTGGAGAGAAGTCGTTCACCTGCTCAGTCTGTGGGAAGGAATTCACTCAGTTATCCAACCTGCAGAGTCATCAGCGAGTTCACACTGGAGAGAAGCCATTCACCTGCTCAGAATGCGGGAAGGGATTCACTTTCTCATCGACACTTAAGGTACACCAGCGAGTTCACACCAGGGAGAAACCGTTCACCTGCTCAGTCTGTGGGAAGAGATTCACTTTCTCATCTAACCTGAAGGTACATCAGGTGGTTCACACTGGGGAGTGGCCGTTCACCTGTTCAGTCTGTGGGAAGGGATTCATTAACTCAACTGAACTGATAGTTCATCAACGAGTTCACACTGGAGAGAGGCCATTCACCTGCTCAGACTGTGGGAAGGGATTCATTAAGTCAGATGAACTGAAGGTTCATCAGCGAGTTCACACTGGGGAGAGGCCGTTTACCTGCTCAGACTGTGGGAAGGGATTCACTTCCTCATCTAACCTGATGACACACCAGCGAGTTCACACCGGGGAGCGGCCGTTCACTTGCTCGAACTGTGGGATGAGATTCGCACGGTTATTCACCCTACAGTGTCACCAGCGAGTTCACACTGGGGAGAAGCCATTCACCTGCTCAGACTGTGGGAAGAGATTCACTCAGTCATCTGACCTAAAGGCTCACCAGCGATTTCACACCAAGGAGTGTCCATTCACCTGCTCGGACTGTGGGAAGGGATTCACTTTGGAATCGACTCTAGTGAAACACCAGCGAGTTCACACTGGGAAGAAGCCATTCACCTGCTCAGTCTGTGGGAAGGGATTCACTTGCTCATCCCAACTGAAGGTACATCAGCAACTTCACACTGGGGAGAAGCCATTCACTTGCTCAGAATGTGGTAAGGGATTCACTATGTCATCTCACCTACTGATACACCAGCGAGTTCACACTGGGGAGAAGCCGTTCACCTGCTCAGACTGTGGAAAGGGATTCACTTGCTCATCCCAACTGAAGGTACATCAGCGAGTTCACACTGGGGAGAAGCCATTCACCTGCTCAGAATGTGGGAAGGGATTCAGTCGGTCATCCAGCCTACAGAGTCATCAGCGAGTTCACACTGGGGAGAAGCCATTCACCTGCTCAGAATGTGGGAAGAGATTCACTCGGTCATCCCACCTACTGAAACATCAGCGAGTTCACACTAGGGAGAAGCCGTTCACCTGCTCAGACTGTGGGCAGGGATTCAGACTGTCATCCCACCTACTGAGACATCAGCGAGTTCACACTGGGGAGAAGTCGTTCACCTGCTTAGACTGCGGGAAGGGTTTCACTCGGATATCCAACCTGCAGAGTCATCAGCGAGTTCACACTGGGGTGAAGCCATTCACCTGCTCAGAATGCGGGAAGGCATTCACTCGGTCATCCACCCGACAGAGACACCAGAAAGTTCACACTGGGAAGAAGCCATTCACCTGCTCAGTCTGTGGGAAGGGATTCACTCAGTCCTCCACCCTACAGAAACACCAGTCAGTTCACACATTCTGAGCTATTCACCTGCTCAGAATGTTGGAAAGGATTCATTCAGTCATCCCAACTACTGGCACACCAGTCAGTTCTCATTGTTATTAATCCCTTGCTTTTGCTTGCTGAGGACATTCATTTTAAGAGAGAGAGTGATTAAGAAGGCAAATCAGTCTGGCTTGCAGCTTGTTTACATCACTCACAGCTTGTTTAGTTTTAACCGAGGAATCAGACACTCAGAGTCAGATGGAGATAAAGGAGGAAAAATGGAAGGATCGAAACCAGGGAACTAGTGGCCAAGAGTCACTGTTTAGAGCTTTCCTATGCCCACAAGTGTGGGTTAAGTATTCATTCACCATGCATCGAATGTGTGGTTGTCACCTTGTTTGATCCATAGGTGTGGATCAGATTTAAGGTATCCTGTGAAGACTACTTTTGTGTTAACGCTTGGTGGGGTGTGGTGTGATAATACACTTGAAGATGATACCCCTTGTGACAAGTCACTTTCGGTGATAATTCGTATGTGGATTTGGAACGATGAAGCATAAAATCTACAGCAACTGTTCTCTCATTTTACTACAATGGAACCTTTGGAATTCGACGTAATTGCCTTCTCTCGACATTTACCCTGGATTACAAATATCTCTCTCTCGTTACCTATTCCGTGGATGAACTGAACTTCCATACTTTACCATCTCAAGACTCTCAAGCCTTGTTTCCCCCAAGCTCAATAGTTTGGGAGTTATATTTTGTTACGCCCCAACCTCTGAGGGGCCGAAGGGTACAACGTAGCCCCCTCCTTTTTGAGAATCGCAAGATCGCTATGAATTCAGGTCAGGAGACCCAGGAAATGAGAGAAAGACACGCAGAATCCACATGGGGTTTTTAATGTCCCAGCCCCTCAGCGATACAAAGCCACGGGAAATGGTCATTGTCACTTGGAGATGGAATAGTGTATTGAGTTCCGTACTATTTAGTTGAAGCCCTCAGGGAATGAGCCGAGGGGGCTGGCTGAGAGATTGCATCATTCCAACCTGATTGACATCTGAGAACCTGTGAGTAACGATAAAAGAGGGTCTGGGGAACAACCCCTTTAGACGCACCAGGGAAACGATAGAAATCCCGTCTGTCCATCCTTGCCCGGATGACGAGTTTTCCACGGAACGGCTTAGCTAAAGGACCGACTACAAAAACAGAACTCTCGAAGGATTGACATCATAAAAAGGAAAGCCGGCAAGTTTGAAACATCTCTCTCTCTTGACTCCAACAAAAGGCTGCAGCCTGCAAAAAACTTGAGTGACTTTTATATTTCCATCGGACAATACATTATCTCCTAGACAACGATAGAATTTTTTCTTATTGATTATTATTATACCCGCGCTTTTAGAATTAGTATTGACGACGTATATTATCTGTATGTTTGCATTGAAATTATTTTTGTGTATATTTTTCAATAAATACTGTTAAAAATGGTACCATCAGACTTCAACGGACCTCTCTATCTTTGCTGGTAAGTAACCCAGTTATGGGGTACGTAGCAACTTGGGGTTCTCGTCTTGAGATTTGACATCAAATTGGGAGGCCAGTGAATCGGGAAAAGGAGTCCAAACTTGCATCTGGTACACGGGTAGCCAGACGGGAAACCAGCAAAGATGGATGTGGATGAATTTATAGAAAACCCGACTCTGGAACCGCTAGAGGCGGCCACCAAATTGGACTTGATAAATATGGCGAAGGGGCTAAATCTCGCAGAGGTGAGGTTGTCAATGAAAAAGCCAGAGGTGCGAATGGCCATAACTCAGTATTGTATTGTGAAGAATGTGTTTACAGTTGAGGTATTGGAAAATATCCCTGAAAAGGTACCAGCTAGTGGGACGGCTCAATTATAGTTTGAGAAATTAAGGTTGGAATATGAAATTAAATTAAAGCAGCTGGAAGCAGCTGAGAAGGAGAAAGGCAGAGCTGAGAAGGAGAAAGAAAGAGCCGACAAACAAAGGGAGCATGCGCTCCAGCTAAAGGAGTTAGAGGTGAAACGGGAGCATGAGCTCCAGCTAAAGGGGTTAGAGGTGAAAAAAGAGCAGGACAGAGCTGAGAAGCAAAGAGAGCATGAAATTCAGTTAAAACAGCTGGAGGCAGCTAAAAAGGAAAAGGAGAGAGCCGAGAAGGAGAGAGAGAATGAGGAGGCAGAGAAAGAGGCAAAATGACTTGGATATGGAAAAGTTAAGGCAAGAGCGAAGAGCTCAAGGGTCAGACCGAGAGGAGCGTTTTAATGTTAGTCGGGAGTTGAGGTTAGTACCTTCATTCGAGGAAAGGGATGTTGAAAGTTATTTCTTGCTTTTTGAAAAGGTGGCAGTGTATCAGAATTGGCCCAAAGAGCAGTGGGTGGCGTTGTTACAAAGTGTGTTAAAAGGGAAAGCACAACGGGCATATGTGGCGTTGTCTATGGAGGAGGACGAGGCGGAGAATTATGACTAAGTAAAAGCGGCCATTCTCCGTACTTACGAATTGGTACCTGAAGCGTATAGACAAAAGTTCAGAAATCTAAAGGAAGGGTGGAATCAGATGTATACCGAGTTTACCTATGAGAAGGGTGTGCTCTTGGATTGTTGGTGTACAGCAGAAATAGTGGAAGAGGATTTTTGGCGTCTCGGGGAGGTAATTCTGATTGAAGAATTTAAAAGTGGTTTTTCGGAGGATATCCGGATGTATTTGAATGAGAAGCCTATTACGTCCATCTCCAAATTTGCTAGGTTCGCAGATGAATATGCCCTAACCCACAAGACAAAGCTTACCTCGAATAAAAGTTCCCAGAGAGATCGTGGGAACGATAGAGAAAGCCCGCTGGCTGAGGCAGAGGTCCCGCCGGCAGTTACTGGTAAGATTGGGGAGGAGAGGCAAGACAGCCAGAGATTTCCAGGCTTGACCTATTTTAATTATGGAAAGGGGGGACATATTGCATCTAGCTGCTTTGCTCCGAGGAAGGAGATAGGAAAGGGGAAAGCAGCAGTCCCTATTGGATGTGCCGTGATAATCAGTAAATCGACAAGAGAGCCCTGGGTAGACAGAGTACGAGAAGGGTCTGAGACTTGTATGTCAAATGGAACCGGGTCTGTGAGAGAGGGACACCCACCAGTTCCCGTGCGAATCTGGAGAGAGACGGGGGCTGAACTGTCATTGATTAGCCATAAGGTACTGGATTTTGGTTGCAAGATGGGAATGGTAGCTGTGAAAGGAATAGGAAAAGGGAAGGAAGTGGTGCCCTTGCATAGGTTCATTATGAATTGTGAGCTAGTCTCTGGACCAGTTGAAATGGGTGTGCGATCAGAATTCCCGAGAACTGACGCGGACGCCCTTCTGGGTAATGATTTCGCCGATGGTAGGGTTTGGTCAGCAATGAAGCTGACGAGACAGCCGGTGGAGGCCCCGCCCCAGATTCCAAGATCTATCCCGCATACGCGATCACTCGCAGCATGTCGAGAAAGGCAGCTGAGAACGAGAGCACTTTAAATCCAGCCAGTATCGAGTTGGCCGAGACGTTATTCCCAACCCTGTACCACGAGGGTTTAGAGGGTGGTAAAACTAAGAGTAGTAAAGTGAAAGAGAGTAAGAGAGAGGAGGTAGACCTGCCCTTAGCGAGGAGAAAAGTTCTAGAGGCACGAAATAAAGATGAGAAACAGACAGAGCTGTTAAAATGTCTAGGGTTGGACATGGATGATCTGTCTGGTTTGGCAGAACTGTTTGAAGAAGTGGAAAATTCTAACGGTGTTCCGGATGATGAAATGAGGGCAGTCCTAGATGAAAAGGGTACCCTTACCTTGAAGGAGTCTGCTGAGTTGGCAGATGAGGTTGTTTCAACCCATGGGGTTGAGTTTATTCCGGAAGGGAATTGCCCAGAGAGTAGCTGGGAGGAACAGGGGAATTTAGAATTTGGACCGGGTACGCATATTGAAAGCCTGGAAGAGGCAAATGTCTCGTTTCTGTGTGTCCAAGATGTGGATGCACGTGGTACTGAACCTAGTAATGGAGATCAGATAAAGTCTGAGGTATTTGATTCAGTTGAAAAGGAATGCAGTTCTTGTGGGTCAGATGGGCTTAGTTCAGTGAATAAAGGGTTAACCTTGATAATAGTGGGAAGTGAGAGTTCCCAGGTGTTTGTGCTCGAAGGTGTGTTTCAAGTTAATGAGGAGATCAAAGCTGGTGAGTTGAATATTATTATTGAAGGTAAAGGGAAATGTGTAGTTCCCATATTGAATGAAGAGAATTTAAAGGCTGTACTGATAACAGAAGCAGCAACCAAGCTACAGAGACAATGGCTTGGTACCACAAAGCCTGTGAATCAATTACAGGTTGAGTTGGAAGGTAAAGGAGCCCCACACGCTATTGTTATTCCAGAGTGTGGTGTGAAAAGGCAGAAATTGAAATGTTGTTTGAACAAAGAGTTTAAACTGAAAACTAATAGCCTGAAGGGTCCTGAAGAGGAAACTAGCAACTTGCGTAAAATTAAGGCATTGGGTGGAAATTCGGAAGATGGTCTAAGTTTGGAACACATTGTTGATAAAATAACTCCTATGAAAGGAGCGGGCGAAAGCCTATTTCACCAGGGTGCCCAAGATCACCACGAGGAAATTAACCGGAGAAGAGGCGAGGGTTAATGGGGACACCATTTTTAAATAGCAGAAGCCGGTTTTAAGGGATTTCGCCAAAGTATGTGAATAATAAAGACAACCCACATGGAAGCTTGACTGTTAATTTTGATAGTAACATAAAGATTAGTATTTTGCATGAACTTTTGTAGTACACACATAAGCTAAGATCACAACTCTTTAGTTTTGTTTGCTGAAGGAAATAAATAAAAATAGGTGGTGTAACGTTCTCCTTCGGGTGTAACGGAACGCCGAATTCAACGTCGAGATAAACCACAGTCAATGAAACCAGTTTGCAGTAAGATTAACCATTTACTGTTCACTCTTCATATTAACATATGGTGAAAAAGCGTTGCTCTCACTGTGATTTCTAATGCCTGCAAAACAACTTCTGCTCAGGTGTGCCTCGTGGTGAGCCCCCACCCTCGCGTTAATTTCAAACCGGTACTTTCCCACAAGAAGCGGCGAAACCGGATGTGACGTCAGCGCATGCCGATATATTTTACATGCAATGAATATACTTTAAACACTTCTAATTCTAACTAGAAAACACTATCGAATGAATTACTAAGCGAAAATACTATAAACTAAATAACTGTCGTAAAGACAGCATACTCCCCGCTTGACCTTCGTAAGGTCATAATGAACAGAGTACAAAACTTAGTCTCTTAATCAGTCATTGGGTAGAAGTAGAATAACTTCTGTAACTGGCCTTTGGTAAATTTTCACATCGCCTTGGTCGGTAGTCTTCAATTCGATCTTCCTGACATGTCCATCCCCGCGAGGGAATCTGGCAGTGATTCTGGCCATTGGCCAGCGGTTGCGGGCGATTTGCTTGTCCCTGAGCAGGACTAAGTCTCCTTGAAGATTCCTGCGGGGTTCTGTCCACTTTTGTCTCTGTTGCAACAAAGGTAGATATTCCTGTCTCCAGCGAGACCAGAACTGATTTGCCAGAGCCTGGACTTGTCTCCATTGCTTTGTGTACAAATCCTCGTCTGAGAAGTCTCCTGGTGGAGGAGGTGCTCCTGCCTTCTGTGTAAGGAGCATTGATGGCGAAAGTATGAAGGGGTTTTCTGGGTCAGAGGACACAGGCTGGAGTGGTCGTGCGTTTATAATGGCTGTGACCTCTGCCATTAGGGTGCACAGTACCTCGTGGGCCAATCGGGTGCGTTGCTGCATCTCAGGTTTCCCTTTCCGGGTTTTCCGTAAGGACGTGAACCGTTTGACTGCCTGCTCTTTGTTATCTGGTGAGCGCTGGCGTGGTTCTCTGAAAGGCAATGGGGCAACCCCATTATTTGCTTCATCTCTGAAGACCTTGGTGTCCTTTGTTTTTAAAGAAATGGCATCTTGAGCTGATTGTGCAAGTTTATTTCCGTGCTCGGTTTGAACAAAAACTGACTGACCTAGCGTCTCGTCAGTTACTTTACGCTTGTTAACGTCTTGTTGTGCTTCCTTAATGCACGGGACACTCGGGCAGGGTTGAAAGATTAAATGGCGGCCACCCTCTAGCACATTGGTCTTGAGTGTGTTAACCATCGGTTTGTGTACGTCTTCAGGGCACACCCCTCCTATCACCACCCAGCCTAGATCCAGGCGTTGTGCAAAGGGGGCGTCGTGTGGTCCATTGACCAGCTGCCTAACCTTGTGTACCCGGATTACATCTGTTCCTAATAGCAGGAGTATTTCCGCTTTTGGATCCAGTTCTGGGATGTGTTTGGCGATGTGGTGGAGATGTGGCTGGTGTAGCGCCGCACTTGGTGTCGGGATCTCAGTGCGGTTATTCATGATTCCATCGCACTCTAAGAGCGGAGGGAGACAGATGACGACTTTACCATCCAGGGACTCGATCTGGATGCCTTCTGCCTTCCTTCCTTGGGTTTCCATGTTGCCTGAGCAAGTTTTGAGGCAGTATGGGAACTGTTCACTCTCAATGTTAAACAATTTAAAGAAATCTGGACTGACTCGTGAGCGATTGCTCTGATCGTCCAGAATCACATAGGCTTTGATGGCCTTGTCTTTGGCTCCTTTAGGGTACACCTTCGTGAGGCAGATCTTGGAACAAGAACGGCTTGACTGAGCTTGACCGCAAACTTCTGTACAGTTCGAGCTGACAATTGTTGTCCTGGAGTGAGCCTCTCCCTCCCCGCCGTCCTGTTGTGGGGGTGAAAGAACGTCGTCGGTTTGCGGTGGACAATCCTTGCTAGGGTCGTTGTTAGTTGTAAGGGCTTCAGACTTGAGCACTGACACGGGTTTATCAATGTTGAAAACATTCGAAGAGGATCTACCTGGCTTGGTGTAAATCGAACTGCTTCCTGGACCCACGAGGCTAGGGTCGTTTCGCATCTTCGCCTCCTTGCACACAAACTCAGTGAGGTGCCTAAAGGGAGGAAATCGACCACCGTGGCCTTCCTTGTACTCTGAGGCAACAGTCAGCCACCTGTCCTGCAGCCCAAATGGAAGTTTGTCCACGATTTGTCTAATCCCGGATGGAGTATCTAGGTATACTAGACCAGCTGAGTAGCCATCTTCTTTGGCGCCTTGGATCTCCATGAGTAAATCTCCGAATTCTCTTAACTTAAAGTGATCTTTGGCTGACACCTTAGGAAAGTTTTCCAGACGTCGATATAGCGCCGCTTCAATAATTTCGGGGGGCCCCATATCTCTCCTGAAGTCTCTCCCACGCTTCGCTTAAGGCTAGCTCGGGTTTGTTGATGTACACTGAACGTATGCGTCTCACCTGGTCGCGTGATTCTTTCCCCAGCCATTTCCCCATAAGGTCCAACTTTTGGGTTACACTGAGCTGGACTCCGTTGATCGCGTTGGTGAATGTGGAGTACCATGCACGGTAATTTTCAGGTTTATCGTCAAACTGGTACAGTCCCGAAGTGACGAGATCCCGTCGTGCTAAATACTGCATCGTGGGATCAGCTGTAAGCGGCATGCGGGCTGGAGAAGTACGTTGTGCCTATATGACTGAGAGCGTACGTTTCTTATGGAATTTGCCGTCCTGGATTCGACCTCTGCATCTCTTCGCATCAAACCTTGTAAGTTTGGTGTCGAGAAGTATTGGTTGTCAGCTCTTTCATTCTTGACTTCATCACGGAGTCGCGAGGGTAAATTGTCTTCCTCGTATGGATGTGATGCAATCGTGACTCTCTGAGGTTCCTCGTAGCTGGGGAAGTTATCGAATACGTATGGAGAGGGGAGACGAGCCTGCCAGTCTGTTTGATATTGTACGTAGTCGCTTGTGCGTTCCAATCTGGTCCTTTCTAAAGTAGATCTTACTTCGGTCAGATCATGCGTCCCTTCAGCTTCTTCTATGTACTCTGCTTCCGCCTTGGCAGCTTCTTCTTCTCTTTCTAGCTGCAGCACTTGCAACTCTATCGATATTTTTGCCATTTCCAACTGGGTTTCGGCTTCTCTGGCGGCCCTTTCCTTCTGGATTTCGGCTTCTCCGGCAGCCTTTTCCTTCCGGATTTCGGCTTCTCTGGCGGCCCTTTCCTTCTGGATTTCGGCTTCTCTGGCGGCCCTTTCCTTCTGGATTTCGGCTTCTCCGGCAGCCTTTTCCTTCCGGATTTCGGCTTCTCCGGCAGCCTTTTCCTTCCGGATTTCGGCTTCTCTGGCGGCCGCTTCACTTTGTCTGGCGGCCCTTTCCTTCTGGATTTTGGCTTCTCTGGCAGCCTTTTACTTCTGGATTTCGGCTTCTCTTGTGGCCTGTTCCATTTTCAAAACTGCTTCTTGTCTGGCGTAACGCAGTCGCATCCTGGTGGCTTCTGCCTTGGCTCTTGCCTGGGTGGACTTACTTGATGCCGCTCTACTGTCCTTGTCGCTGGGCGCCATCGACTTGATGCTGGATCGAGCTGACATTGCAGCACTTGAAACACCTGATAATGCCGCTTTTTCACTGTAACGTTCTCCTTCGGGTGTAACGGAACGCCGAATTCAACGTCGAGATAAACCACAGTCAATGAAACCAGTTTGAAGTAAGATTAACCATTTACTGTTCACTCTTCACATTAACATATGGTGAAAAGGCGTTGCTCTCACTGTGATTTCTAATGCCTGCAAAACAACTTCTGCTCAGGTGTGCCTTGTGGTGAGCACCCACCCTCGCGTTAATTTCAAACCGGTACTCTCCCACAAGTCGCGGCGAAACCGGATGTGACGTCATCGCATGCCGATATATTTTACATGCTATGAATATATATTAAACACTTCTAATTCTAACTAGAAAATACTATCGAATGAATTACTAGCGAAAATACTATAAACTAAATATAGACAGCACAGGTGGTTATTAAATTGAAGTCTGATGCTACAAGACTTTAGTAAGTTATAAGACTTTGAGTTATTAAAGGAAGTGAAAATGTAATCGTTAACAGTTTAGATGCCGAATTGAATGTATAACCTTATTACTCTGTAATGCAAAAAAAAGCTTTGTTAGATTCTAAAATCCTGTAAGACTCTGTATTACTAAAACGGTTTGAAACAAGAGGGTGTTACGCCTGTGCCCCAACTCTGAGCAGCAGAAGTGTACAAAGTAGCCCCCTCCTTTTTGAGAATCGCAGGATCGCTATTAATTCATGTCAGGAGACCCAGGATATGAGAGAAAGACACGCAGAATCCACATGGGGTTTGGAATGTCCTGGCCCCGGGAAACGGCCATTGTCTCTTGGAGACCTAACTGTGTATTCAGTACCGTACTATTTATTTGAAGCCCTCAGGGAATGAGCCGAGGGGGCTGGCTGAGGGATTGCATCATCCCAACCTGATTGACATCTGAGACCCCGTGAGTAAGGATAAAAGAGGGTCTGGGGAACAACCCCTTTAGACGCACCAGGAGAAACGATAGAAATCCCGTGACAGCGTTTAATAGTGACAGCCGGTGGTGACTCGTGTGTGTGTGTGTGTGTGTGTCCATCCTTGCCCGGATGACGAGTTTTCCACGGAACGGCTTAGCTAAAGGACCGACTTCAAAAACGGAACTCTCGAAGGATCGACATCATAAAAAGGAAAGCCGGCAAGTTTAAAACATCTCTCTCTCTCTCCTGACTCCAACAAAAGGCTGCAGCCTGCATGAATTTGAATAAGTTTTACATTTGTATCGGACAATACATTATCCCCTACACAACAATAGAGTTATTTCTTATTGATTATTATTATACCCGCGCTTTTAGATTTAGTATTGATGACGTATATTATCTGTATGTTTGCATTGATATTATTTTTCTGTATTTTTATCAATAAATACTGTTAAAAATGGTACCATCAGACTTCAACGGACCTCTATCTTTGCTGGTAAGTGACCCTGTTACGGGGTACGTAACAATTTACACACATATATACACATAACAATGTTAACTTTTGTTTATCTTGCTTAAATTACTTTATTATAAGTACATACTAATAAAGATAGTGGTTTTAACATCAAAACTAGACTCCAGGAGTAGTGTATTGCTGCTGGTTCATTTCTAAAGCTTTAGATTCTAAATTTTTGTTCATAACAAAATTGGGGCCTGCATCTGGGATATGAACAAATTTGAGGGCGTGTTGATTAATTAATTATTGATTTCATTGGGGAAATCCCTTTTGATTTATTTGTGCGTGCAAAAACAGCAGCAATGGATGTTGATAAATGTCTGGAAGCACCAACTTCTGAGGCATTAGAGGACACCAGAAGGATCGTGTTGTTGTGTATTGTGAAAAGGTTTAAACTTGCTAAGGTGAAATTGACAATGAGAAAGGCACAGATGCAGAGGATTATAGCTGAACATTATGTATCTGAGGTGTGTTTAAAGTGGAGGAGTTGGAGGTGTTTCCTGAAAGTAAACCGAGTGAACTTGAGCTCCAATACAACTTAGAAAAGTTAAAGATGGAGGCTGCGGAAAGGCAGAGGCAGTTTGAGGCTAGAGAGGCAGAAAAACAGGGAGGAAGCATAAAGACAGAGGGTGTTCGGCTGGAGAAGATAGACAGATTACAGCAAAGGGGTCTGGTGTTAGACTCTGGTGATAAGTTTGAGCACAGTCGGGAAGTTAAATTGGTACCTCCAATTGACGAGGCAGAGGTTGATAAATACTTTCAGCATTTTGAGAAAGTTGCTCATAGTTTAAAGTGGCCAGAAAAGGTTTGGCCTATTCTCTTACAATGTGTAATTAAGGGGAAGGCTCAGCAAGCATATTCTGCCTTGACAGTTGATGAAGCAGCTGATTATGACCTAGTGAAACAGGCTGTGCTCAAAGCTTATGAGTTGGCCCCAGAATCATACAGGCAAAAATTTAGAAATTCAAGGAAATCTGTGAACCAGACTTATATGGAATTTTCTTGTGAGAAGTTTGTGTTTTGGCTGGTGCACATATAAAAATATAAATGATGATTTTAACCGCTTGAAAGAGTTGGTTGTAATTGAAGAATTCAAAAGGTGTGTCCCTGATGACATAAAGACATATGTAGATGAAAAGGATGCTGCTACATTGCAGGAGTCTGCTAGATTAGCAGATGAGTTTGTTTTAACTTATAATGTTAAATTTACCCAGAATAAGAGTTTCCAAAAGAGTAGCAGGGATCACCAGGGTAAACCAGAAATTAAAGCTGGGACTAGTGACACGAGTAAGGATGAAGGGAAGCAGCTGAAGGAGAAATATTCTGGTCTTACTTGTTGCTATTGTAAGAAGCTGCTCATATGATGGCTAACTGTTCTATCCTGAATAAGAAAAAGAAAAAAGGAGGCAGTCCCAAATGTTGAAGCACCTATAAACCGACAGGCTTCTGAACATTCTGTTGAAGGTCAGTTAAGAACTGAGAGGTCTGACCGAGTTAAGAACGGATTCGATCATTTTATGTCAGATGGGTTTGTATCTGAAGTAAAGGAACGGTCAACCCCTGTACCAGTGAAAATTCTTTGAGATACTGGGGCTTCTCAGTCACTTACATTAGACAGTGTTCTAACGTTTGGTGATGAGACTAACACTGGTGAGGTAAATCGTATTAAAGGCATTGGGAGCAGCATTTTATTAAAGGCATTGGGGCTTCTGTGCCATTGCACAAGGTAACTTTACAGTCACGGTTGGTTTCCAGACTTGTTAAGATTGGATTATACTCCAGTTTACCGGTGGAAGATGTTACTTTGCTGTTAGGGAATGACCTGGCAGATGATAAAGTTGTTCCTGCAGTGCAGTTGACAACTAAGCCAACCACTGATGACCGACAGATGGATTTTAACATTTATTCTTCCTGTGTAGTAACTCCCAAGTATGGCTAAAAAGTCTGCCGACGCAGACGGTTCTGTGCAGCATGATTCTGATACCCATGATAGCCAAAATCGGGATTCAGGTAATGCTGACCTGTCGGACTTTTCTGCCTTCAGTGTTTCAACAGGATTCAGGTAGTAAGTCTGATGAGAAAGACTTATCCCTGTCTAGAAAGGAGTTTATAGCAGAACAGAACCGAGACCCTGAGATTGAAGTTTTAAAAGAAACCGCTCTCTCAGATGATGATAATAAGAAAATGCAAGTAGGGTATTATCTCAAGGATGGACTGTTAATCAGGAAGTGGTGCCACCTGCTATACCTGTGAGTGAGGAATGGGCAATTGTTCACCAAGTTGTAGTTCCTAAAGTCCATAGGATAAAAATGTTAACTTTGGCCCACAGTATGCCCTTAGGTGGCCATTTTGGAGTGAATAAAACTGTAAACAGGATTATGAAGGAATTTTACGGCCTAATTTGAGGAAAGATGTTATGACCTTTTGCAGAACCTATCATACTTGTCAAGTTGTGGATAAGCCTAATCAGGTCACACCAATGGCCCCACTCCAGCCTATACCTGCATTCGGTGAACCCTTTTCCAGTTATAGTGGATTGTGTTGGCCCATTGCCAAAGACTAAAGCTGGCCATCAGTATTTGCTCACTATTATGAGTACCTCATCCAGATTCCCAGAGGCACTACCTCTCAGGAATATTAAAGCTCAAACTGTGACGAAGGCTCTTGCCAAGTTTTTTTTTTACTCTGTTTGGTTTGCCTAAAGCAATTTTAAGTAATTTTAAGTAATTTTACATCTGGTTTATTCCAGCAGGTGGTTTATGAACTGGGAGCTAAAGGGATTACATCATCTGTGTACCATCCGGAATCACAATGGGCTTTAGATAGATTTCATTCCACCCTCAAAACAATGAATAGTACATACTTTGTTGAAAATGGAAAATAATGAGATGAAGGAATATAATTGCTTTTGTTCACAGTGAGAGAGTCAGTACAGGAATTAATGGGCTTTAGTCCATTTGAACTTGTACTTGGTCAGAGAGTGAGGGACCTTTGACCTTGTTAAAGGAACAGTGGATTGATGGGATGTACATGTTAATTTGTTAGACTATGTTTTGAAGTTCAAAAACAAACTACACCAGTCCTGTAGCCTAGCAAGACAAAACGTATAGATTTCTCAAAGCAAAATGAAGTTTTGGTTTCATAAACAGGCTTGTGAAAGAAAATACCAGGTGGGGGGGGGGGGTAAGGTGCTTGCTTTATTTCCAACGTGGATGAATCCACTTAAGGCGAAACTCAATGGACCGTATGAAATAGTCTCTCAAGTTAATGACGTGAATTATGTTATTGAGACACCCGACCGATGCAAACCAACACAGGTGGTACACATAAATATGATACAGACTTATTTTGACAAGCAGACACCATCTGTGGGTGTTGTTATCAAAACATATGAATCTGGCAACCCTGACAATGAAACAATTGACCCATCTGAGACATTTCACACGCCAAACGTGGTCCCAGTTAGGCTAATGAACTCGGTTGTTCAAGAAAGCATTGATAACAAGTTGGCTCATCTGCAGCCAAAACAACAACAACAGCTGAAGAAATTAATTCTGAAGTTTAAAGGTTTATTTCCCAATGTTCCCAAGCAAACCACGGTCGCAGTACACGACGTAGATTTCGGTCCAGCCAAACTGATTAAACAACACCCATATTGCACAAAGGTAGAAAAGTGTAAATTGGCTGAGCAAGAAATTGAATATATGCTGAACAATGGTATTATTAGGCCTGTGATTATGGACTGTGCCTCTAAGAACCATGTCTGTAAAAGAGAGAGAGAGAGACGAGAACAAGCAGCTTGTTACAGAGACAGATAGAGCGGAGGGCCTGCATGATGGACAGCTGGTGTTCAGCACAATGGTATTTAAAGGAGTGTTGCTGTTTGTTTCATAGGACACGCAGACACACAACGGCTAGTGGGAAGAGTTGTCACTGATGTTTTAAATGCCCACGGGGGGGTGGGGTGGGGTTGAGGATAAGTTAGGAGGAATCAGTCTGTGACTATTAGTGCATGTAAGAAGCAACCCTGTGAAATCTGCTAGAAACCCTTGCCTGGGTTGGTAGATTGTTACTTGAAGACGGTGCTCTTAAGTTGGTCATGTTTGGCTAACTTGGAAGATTTGGAGGACATTGGAAGAGGGTCGACAACACCTGTTTGGATGCAAAATCTCTCACTCACTTCAATCCCGTGAACTGAATATCCTTACCACACCAGCGTAAGACTGCATCATTTACCAGCTAAGTTTGTGAAATATATCTTTACACCTATATATGCATAACACTGCTAGATTTTGCACTGATTATGGAAAGGTAAATACAGTAACAAAAACAGATGCATATCCTATCCCTAGGTTGGATGATTACATTGATAAGGCTGGAAAGGCTAAATTTCTTACAAAGATTGATCTGTTGAAAGGGTATCGGTGTGTTCCATTGACCGACAGAGGTAGAGAAATTTCCGTGTTTGTGACACGTTCTGGGTTGTACGAATACAATGTTTTGCCGTTTGGAATGAAAAATGCTCTAGGAACATTCCAGAGAATGATTGATTCTGTAATTCGAGGGTTGGAACACACAGATACTTGTACTAATGACGTTGTCACAGGGAGAGACACTTGGAATGACCGTATCTCTGCAGTAGAAAAGCTGTTTGACAGGCTTTCCCAGGCCAACCTTACAGTTAACTCACCTAAGAGTGAATATGGCTATGCCATTGTGACCTATCTTGGCAATGTTGTAGGTCAAAGCAAATTGGTTCCTGTTCAGGCAAAAGTCCAGGCAATTTTCTGAAGTTTCTATTCCAACTGGTAACAAGGCTCTTGGAAGGTTTCTGGGAATGGTTGGATATTATTGTAAGTTCCGTAAGAACTTTGCTGGTATCGCTCTTCCGCTGACTGATCTCCTGAAGAAGGGTGGCAAGTTTGTTTGGACCAAGTCTTGTCAGGAGATTGATTGAAAATTATTATTTGAGATTAGGCCAATCAATGTAGTGTCGTCAACAAGTTTAATTTGCAGATTGGAGCTGTGAGTGGCGACACTAGTCGTGGGTGCACAGAGAGTAAAGAAGGGGGCCAGGGAGACAACCCTATGGGGTATGTGTGCTGAGGGTCAGAGAGACAGAAGTGAGGGAGGCCACTCTTAGCACCTGCCGGCGATCTGACAGGAAGACCAGGATCCAGCTGCACAAGGCAGGCTGTGGTCTCTGAGCTTCTTGTCGACACTTCACGCCTTGGTATGGCTACTGCTCTGCCCTTTACTGCAAGGAACTGTAGAGAACTTTGGAGAGCCGAGAACATCAGAGAAACAAGCCTCCCCTCCATTGACTCTTCCTACACTCCCCCTACCTCAGAAAAGCAGGATATGAACTCAAAGTTCCTCACAACCTGGACATTCTTGCTGCAAACCTGCTCTCCCTTCAAGGAAGCTATACAAAAGCCTTAAAGTGCGTAACACCAGGCTCAAGGTCGGCTTCCTGTCTGTGGCTATAAGCCAAATGAATGATAAAATGGACTCGACGTGACACTGCACCATATGTCTATCTGCACTGCACTTTCTCTGCAGCCATAATGCTTTGTTACGGTTATTGTCTTGTCGTATATCAACTCAATGTCCTGTCATAATGTATTGATCTGTGTGGATGGTACGTCAGGCAAGATTTTCACTGTAGCTCAGTACGTGATGATAATAAACAATATCCCCATAATTGTGTGGAAACATTAGACAGAGTGAGCTTCTGCTTTGGAACCACAGAAGGAAACTTAACAGTTGCCTTTTCTGAGGAATGCAAATAAATAAAAAAGGCTTCAACCTCGCATTACGATCTGCGGTAACTGGGATCGTGACGGGTGGAGGGTCTCCCATATCAATATCAGAATCAGGTTTAATAGCACCGGCATATGTCATGAAATTTGTTGCCTCTGCGGCAGCAGTAGAACCTGATTCATATTAAATAGATAAATTATATATGTAGTACAAAGAATGTAATAAACTTTTAATTGTGTAGAACTATTTGACTGACTGGGTTGTTGCTTTGTAAATTCTGCAGTGAAGCTTAGCTGAACTGTACACATTTATGAGAAGCTCAGATAAATCAAAAGGCGAAATTCTCACATAAATGGGTCACATATCCAGAAACATCGGCTGCACTTCAGCAGGTGAAACAGTGGGATGAAACATGCTGAACGTATTGCAGGAAGAGAACATTGTCCACCCACAACGAGAGGAAGCGACAGATCCGGATCTCACTGCCTTGGCTGAATGGGTGAAAGATGAAGCTACACGTACATGTAGAGCAGTGACCCGCTGATGCTGCAGATCTGCAGAGAAACGTGAACAGGAAACGGGATCAGGTGACGGGTGGAGGGTGTCCCACCTGAACCAGTGTCTCCGCTCCTCACCCTCACATACTGCCCGCCCCATCCGCCGCATTTCCCACATTATTTAATATTTACATCAGAAACATCCCATTCCCTCCACCGCTATGGTCACGAAGTCATGGGCTCGATTGACATCACGGTACAACACACAAATCAGACCCAAACAGGAAGTGCGCAGGTTTCATTTAAATCAGTCTATTCACATTTCTCCAGCCTCACTGGACAGGAACACTGAGACATCAAGTGAGAAACAGCAGGAGGAGGCCATTCAGCCCCTCTAATCATCAACAAGATGGCGGCTGCTCTGCCATCTCAGATACATGTTTCTGCCCGATCCTCATTTCCTCGATCCCTTCGATCCCCACACATCTGCCGGACTCTGTTTTATGTGAGGACGATCACTGAGTCTTCACCGCCCTCTGTGGTGGGAATTTACAGACATTTACCACCCTCAAAGTGGAGACATTCCCCCTCCGCTCAGTCTGGGACAGTCCATCCCCTTTTTCAATGACTGGGATCCCTGGTTCAACTGGTTATGATGTTGTGCATTTCAAAGTGTTCACCTCAGTTCTGGATTCTCTAAGTGAAAGGATTATCACATTTAGTCTTTCTCCATATGATGACCCACCACTCCAGGGATCAGTCTGGTGAATCTTCATTGCACTCTCTATAACAAATACGCTCTAACCTCTTTGTTAATCCTCTGTGGAATTAATTACCATCTTCTGCAGCCCCGTGTTACACCAAACACTCACCTCCCCCCCTGTCACTGTTTCCACCTTCCCACCTCCCCCCTCACCTGGATCCACCTCTCACTCCCCAGCTCATGCCCCATCCCCAACCCTCACCTCTTTTCTCTGACCATTTCCCGTCCACTCTCAGTCCAGAGGGAGGGTCCCGGCCCGAAATGTCGACCGTGCTTCTCCATATAGATGCTGTCTGGCCTGCTGTGTCCCACCAGCATTTTGTGTGTATTATCTGCAGACTTGGCCTCTCCGTTGTCCCTCCCGCCTCCGATCACAGGAGGCGCTGTAGGGACCTCCGGCCACTGGCGACGATATGTAGACCTCCGGCCACCGGTGGTGCTGCGGAAAACCTCTCGTTAAACGCATGCGCAGTGCCGACTCCGGCTGTTGGGAGTTCTCCGACTAGAGCGGGGGTGAATGGGGTCTGACCTCGGCGGATTTCTGTACATTGGGGGCCACTTGCTTTGGGAAAGGGCCGGACCCGAGCTCTGCCGGACGGCTGCAGCAGGGGTGCAATGCCAATCTTTTAGCTGTACCAGCGGTGATTGATTAGTTTGTGGCCTCTGTTAGAACGGCTAAAGTTATACAGCTCATGGTACATGCACTTGCAGTTTAACTCTTTGAGTGATTATACAGAAAGTTTGAAGTCAGTAACTTTTGTTGTATTTCTGTTTCAGATAATGGAAAATTGCTAGTTTTTCTGAAATCGACCTTCCGCCTGGGCCACGAATTTATCAATCACCCCTTGTATGTCACACCTAATTTGTGTACCTGCTCCTTTCATGTACTGGGTAACTTCCTTGCACCATTCATGTGATGAGCACGTACACAAATTGGGCTTTTTATAATATCAAACTCTAAACAAAGAAATATATATGAATTCCAGAGCTCCACAGAAATACGGTGATAGTTAAGACATTAACAAGATTATAGCCAATCACTGCATTTCAGTATATAACTGGTACAATAAAACAAATAACACTTAATTTAATAATATGACAAAGTATTGCACAGTTGCATTCACTAATAATCATAAAATATAATTACCAAGCAAGTGGAGTAAAGTCGTTTGCTTAGAAGCCATAGGGTTATAAGTGAGAAAAAATTACTTTTGTATTAGCGAGTAATCCACGGACCACCACAGTCACGGCTCCAGGATTTCACCAAAAACTATCGAACATCTTATCTTAATGTTATTAGTGGCACTCCCCACCCCCCCATCCACCAACCCCTGTCCCCAACCCCCACTTCTGTAAAATGCCCTCTATTTAATATGCGGCCGCTGTTAAATTCCCCGCTTGTTTAATTTGACTTTTTTTTACAGAGGTGCTGGAGTGGTGCTCCGGTGAGCTCCGGCAGCACTGCACCCCTGTTTCGATCCAAGTAACATGGCCCCGGGGATCAAGCTGCCCGGGTTTATGAGGTGTTGAGCGAGTATTTCTGGTCTGGGATCTAGTGTTTTTTACAGAGGTGCTGGAGTGGTGCTCCGGTGAGGTCCGGAGGTGCTCTGCACCCCTGTTTAGATCCAAGGAACATGGCCCCGGGGATCAAGCTGCCCGGGTTTATGAGGTGTTGAGCGAGTATTTCTGGTCTGGGATCTAGTGTTTTTTACAGAGGTGCTGGAGTGGCGCTCCGGTGAGCTCCGGAGGTGCTCTGCACCCCTGTTTAGATCCAAGTAAAATGGACCCGGGGATCAAGCTGCCCCGGTTTATGAGCTGTTGAGCGAGTATTTCTGGTCTGGGATCTAGTGTTTTTTACAGAGGTGCTGGAGTGGTGCTCCGGTGAGGTCCGGAGGTGCTCTGCACCCCTGTTTAGATCCAAGTAAAATGGACCCGGGGATCAAGCTGCCCGGTTTATGAGGTGTTGAGCGAGTGTTTCTGGTCTGGGATCTAGTGTTTTTTACAGATGTGCTGGTGTGTTGCTCCGGTGAGGTCCGGAGTTGCACTGCACCCCTGTTTAGATCCAAGTAAACTGGACCCGGGGATCAAGCTGCCCCGGTTTATGAGGTGTTGAGCGAGTGTTTCTGGTCTGGGATCTAGTGTTTTTTTTTCTGGAGTTTCTTTGGACGCAATGCAGCTAATCTGAGGAGAAAATGAGTTTGTATTCCATCCCTCACAAGGACAGGCTGTGAGTAAATGGGCTGTTCTGTGTTTGAACAAGTGGAAATAGATCTGGGGGGGGGGGGGTTCAGTGTTTGAACTGTGTTTGCAAATTCCTCCTTGCTGTCACCTGTCTGTCAGACAGTGGAAATCAAACAGACACTCAGGTTACTGGAGATCTGCACAAAAATGATAAATTTTGAATCCATTCTGACAAATGATTGTGAACCTGAATCTTTAAATTTGTTGCTATCCCCACAGCAGTTCCTTACCTTTGAGGGATTTTGGTGAATCCAGTTTCTTTTTATTGCTTTCACTCTGGAATGGTTTAAATCTCCTGATTGTCTGTTATGATTGGGATTGTGTTCAGTGCAGTTGTTGCTAACAAGGTACACGTGAATAATCTCAGGGATGATGGGCTTTATGTATGAGGAGCATTTGATGGTTCTGGACCTGTGCTCAATGGAGTTCAGAGGGACGGTGGGAGTTGCGGAGGGATGTGTGGTTAAGTAAACCTACCGAATGCTGGAAAGCCTGGATACAGTGGACATGGAAAGGATGTTTCCATTAGACAGAGAGTCTGTGATCTGACAGCACAGGCTCAGAATAAAGATACTTCCCTTCAAAACTGTGATGAGAAAAACAATTTCAGCCAAAAGATGACTGATCTGTGGAATTTGTTGTCATAGAGGTTGGTTGAGGCTGCTATTTGGGTATATTTATGACAGAGATTAATATATTGATGATTGCTAAGTAGGTTCAGGGTTACAGAAGGAAGGCAGGAATATGGTGTTGGAATAAATCTCCGCCATGGTTGAGTGGTGGAGCAGACTCGATAGATCGATTCATCTAATTCTGTCCCGACATCTCATATCTTACCATGACTGAACAATGACTCCTTCCTATCCCATATCAGGTTCGGTGACGTATCAGGGACAATTACAGATTTGTTCACTGAGACCGTTATATTTGTCTTCAATGTTTAGATTTCAGCAAGCAGAAATATTTTGTTCTCATTTGTATTGTTAACATGCTTCATTATCGTTCGTGTTAAAGTTAGACCTGCGGTGAGAGATTTATTGGAAGAAATACCCACAACTGGAAGCAAACCACGAATGAAGATGAGGGAGCAGCAGCAAGCGAACCAGCACGAGGACTGAGAGCACCGACTAGAGAGAAACCCTTTTGACTCAGGGTTTCCATTGATTCAGTCGGGAACAAGTCTGGTGAGTCTCATTTACTCAAACACTGGTCCTTTAGACGTCACATGCCGTATATTCCGGAGTATAAGCCGACCCCCATTTTCAAGGTTAAAAAAGGGACTTTTTCATGTTACCTTTGTATAAGCTGTCCCCTTTTATAAAGGTTTTTGATTTAACCAGAAACAATGCCTGTACTCAGCTTTGCAGGATCCGGAACCTGAAATTTTTGTGAACCGGTACCTGCTAAGAAAACAGGCTTACACAGTGAAGAGCGTTATCAGCAAATTCTTAATAAATAAATCAGGGAGGAAACTTTTGGATTAGGTCACCAATGGTGAAGAAGCCTCTGAAATATTACCCCCACAAAACCATTTTGCACCGATCGTAATCTCGTTAAAACATAACACGGGGTGGCGGGATCAGTACATGTATTCAGTATTGAGTTTGCGACCGCCATGTACAAAAGATTAAAACGAGTGCGATATGGTGCTGGCTTCAAGCTGAAGGTTGTTGATTTTGCCAAAGGAACAAATAATTCTGCAGCTGCTAAGAAGTTTAGTGTAAACGAGAGAGAGTGAGAGAGTGGAGAAAGGCAGAGGACACGCTGAGGGAAATGCCAAAGATGAAATGTGCAAACCACGGGAAAACACGCCAGTGGCCAGAACTGGAAGAAAATGTCTTAGAGTGGGTGAATCACCAGCGATCATCCGGATACATTGTTACCAGAGAAATGATACGAGTTCAATGGGACGAAAAACACCATGAGGTCAGTGAAAATTTCAAAGCTACGCGAATTTGGTGCACCCGATTTATGAATAGACTCGATCTTGAGACAAAAAACAAAGATTACTCAGAAAATTCCTGCGAGGTGTTGTTGTTTACGTTCAAAATCGCTGCTGGATGGACTAAGTGGGTTAAAGAGGTGTGGCGTTGACATTCGGAAGGTTTTGGGAAGGAAAAGTCGCTACTTGTCTGGGACGTGTTCAAAGCGCACTTGTCAGGTGAGACAAAAGCAGCACTGAAAGCTGAAAACACAGAGATTGCAGTCATCCCCAGTGGTTTGATCTCCGTGCGCCAGCCACTAGATGTGATTTTAAACAAACCAAAGAATTCATGCATTGAGAGTGGAATGAATTTGATTCAAAAACAACCAATAAATCCGACCTGTCTTCCCTGTATTCGTTTTTCCAAAGTTGGCACCCTCTGTAACAGCCGACCTCCTAATTTTAGGACCAAAATTTGGGGCCTAATTCTCGGCTTATACACTGGAATTTATGGTATCTGTACAAAATAAAGTAGGGAATAGTTGAGGTGAGAATGAATGTATCAGTTAAGTCTCTCAGACCCAGTTGCAATAATGTACTGTCAGTGTCCGAGCTCTTTTAAGTCACTCACATTCCCTCAGTGTTTGCTCATTTGAAGAACTTGTATCTTCTGAAGTAGCTTTTGGTCAGTTCTGAGTGTGGGGAGGGAAAGAGGGGTGTTTATATTTACTATCCTGCAAAAGGAGGTAATTGTTTGCAATTACCTGCTGCAGACTCACTGCCCATACCCTGTACATTCTCAACCAGATTATTGACATAGATGACAAGTAGCAATGGGTGTCACCCTGGGGAGCTCCAGGAGGCACGGGCCTTGACTCCAATAAACAGCCTCCCATCATCACCAACACACACAAAATGCTGGTGGAACACAGCACAGCAGGCCAGACAGCATCTATAAGGAGAAACACTGTCGACCACTGGTGCTTCCCCCCTCCCCCTTTCTTTCTCCCTCGGCCTCCCGTCCCATTATCCTCTCCCTTCTCCAGCTCTGTATCACTTTCGCCAATAATGTTTCCAGCTCTTAGCTTTATCCCACCCCCTCTGGTCTACTCCTATCATTTCGCATTCTCCCTACTACTTTCAAATCTCTTAGTATCTTTCCTTTCAGTTAGTCCTGACGAAGGGTCTCGGCCCAAAACGTCGACAGTGCTTCCCCTTATAGATGCTGCCTGGCCTGCTGTGTTCCACCAGCATATTGTGTGTGTTGTTTGAATTTCCAGCAACTGCAGATTTCCTTGTGTTTGCTCCCATCATCACCATCTGCTTCCTACCATCGAGCTGTTTCCAGACTCTGGGCTCTGTGACAAACACAATGGTAGCAGCAAAATTAGACAGTGATTAATATAAAGAGAGATTTGTTGTTTCCTGAAAGTTGTCTGATGCAATGGACCAGATCCGTCCTTGCTTACAACTAAATCTGCCCTAGAACGCATCCTCCCGGGTCACACTGTGTCCGATAACCCACGTCCCCAACCTCCCTCACCCCGTCAGTAGCCCCACAACATTCCCACCATTTACCCCACACCCATCCATGTAGACAGATCCGCGTCACCAACATCCACTCTCACAACTTGGGGAACCACAACGAACTGATCCTACATTCCCGGCCCAGACGGTGCAGCCGCCTGGCTCGGTCCAGGCCCTTTCCCACTGCAACCGCCCTTCGATTTACACAAACCCGAGATCAGCTCCTTCCTCATCGCCGCCCAACCAGGCTCAGAGCTCGTTAAGAAGCCTCATGTGGCACTTTGTCAAAGGTCTGAAAATCCACGTACACAATATCTACCAATTCTCCTTTGGCCACCCTGCTTATTATTTCTCAAAGCATTCCACCAAATTTATCAGGCAACCCTTCATTGCCTATTCCAATGGGGGTGATCCTGAGGCTGAGCCAGGATCCTCAAGTGTGGCACAAAGTCGGCCAAGTAGCAACAACCACTCCAACTCTCGTCCCCCTTCGAGAACCTGTCTGGTAGGGTGTGGTTCCATGCCGCTGCCCTGTTCTTTCTCCCAGCATCCAGGGGTAGGCCCTATTTCCACAAACCCAATAAGCTCCATTTAGTGGTCCAGGGGTATCATAAGCTTGACTCTTGGTACAGTTACTACTTCCCACTTGATGGGGTGCACTCTCGTTCTAGTTACACCAACAAGTAGTACTAGCCACTGCTGGAGATGTAACTCTTATCCCCGGCCATAGCTTGGAGGGGTCTTGTGGAGGAGATCTACGACTCCAACCCTCAAAGCAACACCATCCCCAGTCTCAACTTCCAGACCTGGATATGGTGCCATTGACAATGCTACCATTACGGCTATCAGAAAACACCAGATCTGAATTTACTTCGCTAGTATTCAGGGCACCACTGACATGGGGATCATAGTCTGACCCTGTTGGGGAATTTCATCACATACCCAACATGCTCCCCGCTCTACGTGCTTAGCGTAGGTGTGGTAGAGGGACAGGAAACTGTTAAACTGCGGGCCTCCCAAGACAGGGGCAGGTTCCCTTAGGGTCATTAAAATCAGCATTAACCAGTACATCATTCAGTCTTATCAGTTCCGCCAGTAACGTGTTTACAGTCCGTTCGATGTATCCACCGGAGCTGCCTTTCCACCATCACTGCAGGAGGTGTTGTCAGTAGCACTTGGTACAGTCCTCTCCACCTCGGTCCCAACTTCTTATCATCCCAGTTCTTGAGCAGAACAAAATCTCTAGGCTGGATGGTGGAGAAGTCACCTTTAGTTGGGGTTTCGTCGTCTCGATAGGCCTGTCGTACCTGTGAATGCAAGCTTTGGACAGTGTTAGTTACTTTGCATAAATATTTTCCCATCTCCTCCCCCAAGGTATGCATATCCAATGTTGCAGGTAAGCTCTCAGGGAGGAGCGGCAGACAAGGTCGGGGTCCCCATGGGGTTCTCATGGGCTTCCTGTAGATGATTTCTGCCGGTGATAGCCCTGTCTTACTTGATGGCGTGATTCTCATATGGAATAGGACTAAGGGTAAAACCTTCAATCAGTTCAATCCAGTTTCTTGTGTAGGTTTTGCCAACTTACCTTTCAAAGTACCATTGGCTCGTTCCACTATGCCGCTGCGTTCAGATGATGGGTGCAGTGGAACTGCTGTTTTATAGCAAGTTCTTTACAGATTTCCTCATTTATTTTGGCCCATTGTCCTAGCTTATCACTTCTGGAAGTCCATAGTGTGGAGTTATTTAGCAATATTTTCACAACAGTCATCGTGGTATTATGAGTTGTAGGAACAGCTCAGCCTTCTGGGCGGAGACGGCCGCTTCAAAAGTGGCCTGCTCAATTACACTGGCATGCAAAAGTTTGGGCACCCCTGGTCAAAATTTCTGTTACTGTGAGTAGTTAAACGAGTAAAATTTGAACTGATTTCCAAAAATGGTGACACATTTCTTTAATATTTTAAGCAAGAAAGCTTTTTCATTTCCTTCTTTTACAGTTTCAAAATAACAAAAAAGGCAAAGGGCCCAAAGCAAAGGTTTGGGCACCCTGCATGGTCAGTATTTAGTAACACCCCCTTTGGCAAGTGTCACCGCTTCTAAATGCTTTTTGTAGCCAGCTAACAGTCTTTCAATTCTTGTTTGAGGGATTTTCGCCCATTCTTCCTTTACAAAAGGATTCTAGTTCTGTGGATTCTTGAGCTGTCTTGCATGCACTGATCTTTTGAGGTCTATCCTCAGATTCTCGATGATGTTTAGGTCAGGGGAATGTGAAAACCATGGCAAAACCTTTTGCTTGCACCTCTTGAGGTAGTTCATTGTGGATTTTGAGTTATGTTTAGGATCATTATCTTTTTGTAAAAGCCATCCTCTTTTCATCTTCGGCTTTTTTACGGACAGTATGATGTTTGCTTCCAGAATTTGCTGGTATTTAATTTCATTAATTCTTCTCTTCACCAGTAAAAGGTTCTTGCAATTAAGGGAAGTACATTTCTCATACCAGGCAGTGATGCAGCCAGTCAGGATGCTCTGAATTGTGTTCCTTTAGAAAGTCCTTAGGATTTGGGTCCCCATCCCAAACTTCTTCACCTTCAGAGGTGAAAGAGGCACTGTGCTTTTTTCACAACACAGCCAGTATATGCAGACCATGTGAGATCCTTGGTGACGTTTGTGCCATGGAACTGAAAGTTGTTCACCCTCTCAACCCCAGATCCATTGATATCAATAGGGGTTAGCCTGTCTCCATTCCTTCTGTCCAGATTCCAGATGAGCTGAAGACAGGGATTTATGATATTCTAGCCATTATTGGGACTTGGTTGCACCCAACAGTCTGAGCGATTTGGAGGAACAAATTTGTAGAGAGGTCCCAGACCATGCCAAGAAACAAAGGTTGATTTAGTAAGTGATTTTAACTTTCCATATATTGACTGGGACTCCCATGCTGTAAAAGGAATAGATGGGGTAGAGTTTGTCAAATGTGGCCTTAATCACTACCTAGAATTCCTGACGTATAAGTGTGCAATAAGCTGTTAGGAAATGATCCATGGCTGGTGACAGCAATTAGAGATCATAATGCCATGAAATTGAAAGTAAATAAGGAAAAAGAGAGTTCTGGATCACGGGTTGAGATTCTCATT
This sequence comes from Hypanus sabinus, assembly GCF_030144855.1. Taxonomy (NCBI): domain Eukaryota; kingdom Metazoa; phylum Chordata; class Chondrichthyes; order Myliobatiformes; family Dasyatidae; genus Hypanus; species Hypanus sabinus. The sequence continues at coordinate 330,127 of NW_026781232.1, read as the reverse complement.
TGCAGAAAGGTCAATTTTGAAGGTATCAGAAAGGATCTGACAAGTGTGGTTTGGGACAGGCTGTTTTCTGGCAAAGGAGTACTTGATAAGTGGGAGCATTCAGAAGTGAAATTTTGAGGGTGTAGAGTTTGTATGTGTCTGTCAAAATAAAAGGTGAAAGGTAACTGGTGCAGTGAACCTTCGTTCTCAAGAGATATTGAAGCCCCAGATACTTTGTTCCTCTAAATGCCTCAGACTGTTGGGTGCTGCCAAGACTCTTTAATGACTGACTCATTAATCATCATTCTATGTCCTCAACTCATCTGACTTGTTTTTCTGTCTTCTGTTGGTTTCTCAAAGCTTCCCAAATTTTTTTGCTCTTTTGTTTGCCCTCTCTTTGGCTTTTATGTTGGCTTTGGCTCACTTCAGCTTTGGTTGCGTCCTCCTGCCTTTCCAATGCTTCCACTTCTTTGGGATGTATCGATCACTCAGCTCCCGAATTGCTCCCAGAAACTCCAGCCATTGCTGCTCCATTGTCACTCCTACCTTTTCCCTTCCAAACAAGTTCGGCCAGCATCTCTGTCATAGAAACATGTTGAAGTTCAGTATGGAAACAGACTATTTGCCCATCTAGTCAATGCTGAAAATACATTCAAGCTGTCTAATGCATCTACCTGCACTGGGACCATCGCCCTCCAACCCTGCCATCTAGGCTGCCATCCAAACTTCTTTGAAATGGTGATTCCGAGCTGGTGTGCACCACTTGTGCTGGCATTTTACTCTGCACTCTCATGTCCAATTCATTGAAGAGATTTTCCACATGCTCCCCATAAATTTTCACCTCCCCACTTACCCATAACCTCTGGTTGTTGTCACACTTAACATCATTTGAAAAGCCTGCTTGAATTTACCTGTTCTATACCCTTATATTTTGTCTACACTGAAACGTAGAAAACCTCCAGCGCGATACATGCCTTTTGGCCCACAAAGCTGTGCCAAACATATCCTTACCTTAGAATTACCTAGGCTTACCCATAGCCCTCTAATTTTCTAAGCTCCATGTATCCATCCAGGACTCACTTAATGACCCTTTCATTTCCGCCTCCACCACCGGCACTGGCAGACAATTCCACACACTCACCACTCTCTGTGTAAAAAAAAACTAACTAACTTCTATACTTCTAACAAATCCTCAAAGCAAAGTATAATTTCCTTGTTTATGTTTAGAGCCTTTTTTTAGGTGGATAAAATGATGAGGGGCATTGATTGTGTGGATAGCCAGAGGTTTCTTTCCCAGGGTCAAAATAACTAACACAAGGGGGCATAGTTTTAAGGTGCTTGGAAATGGGTACCGAGGGGATATCAGGGGTAAGTTTTTCACACCAAGAGTGGTGCATGCATGGAAGGCCCTGCTAGCAGCAGTGGTAAAGGCGGATAAAATACGGTTTTTTAACAGCCTCTTAGTTAGGAACGTGGAGCTCAGAGAAATAGAGGGCTATGCACTAGGGAAATTCTACGCAGTTTGCAGAGTACGTTACATGGTCGGCACAACATTGTTGGCCGAATGGCCTGGAACATGCTGTAGATACCTATGCTGTATGTTGAACAGCAAAATAACTTTTCTTCTTGGTACAGGGTCCACCATTTTAATGTTGCTTTTTCACACTCCCTTAGACCCTTTGTCCATCTCCTGAGCAAATAGAGATGAAAAAATATTTAACATCTCCCCCATCTGCTTTGGTTCCACACATGGATTGCATTCCGGTCTTTCAGAGGACCAACTTTGTGCCTTACAATCCTTTTGCTCTTAATCTATCTGTGGAATCCCTGAGGATTACCCTTCATCTTTTCTGCAACAACAACCTCATGCTGTTTTTTAGCCATCCTGATTTATTGTCCTCTTGAGTTTTTTATACTCCATTAGACCTGCCTGCCTGCCTATCCCTGTTATGCAACTCCATTTTGTGCTTCACCAGGGTCTCCATATCTCTTGAAATCCAAGGTTCCCTACAATTTCTATCTTTACCTTTTATTCTGAGAAGCACATACCCACTTTGTACTTTCAAAATTTCACTTTGAAGGCCTCCCACTGACCAAGCAAACCTTTGCCATAAAGCAGCCTGTCCCAGTCCACAGTTGCAAGATCCTAGTGTTGTTATTCCAGGTGTTGATCCATGTCCTGAACACATCAGCCTTTCCTACGCTGCTCCTTGTATTGCAATATACAGGGCTCAGCATGCACTGCACCATGCTCAACGTTGTTCATTCCTGACCTTGTCTGAGGACAGAACAACATCTGTCTCCAAAACCCCTCCAATATCTGTTCTGTTATTCCCCCTGCAATTTTAGTTTACCCCCCCCCATGCCCCTCGCAGATCTGTCACCCCTTTGGCTTTCATCTCCGAGATCAATAAAAAGGAGGTGCATACCAGGTACAGGCAGATAGGAACAAATGGGATACGTATGAAGTACAGGAAATTCAAGTGAACACTTATGAAAGAAATAAAAGAAGACAAGGGTTGCCCCAGCAGACAAGGTGAAGGAGAATCCTCAGGGATTCTGCAGATATGTTAAGAGCAAAAAGATTGCAAGGAAAAAAAAAATTAATCCTCTGCAGGATCAGAATGGTAATCCATATGAGGAGACAAAGTAGATGGGGAAGATTTTTTCTGCATTTGTATTTACTCAGGGGATGGACACAGAGTCTGTAGAAGTGAGGCAAATCAACATCAACTTCATGGACCCTGTACAGATTACAGAGGTGGAGGTGTTTGCCGTCGGAAGGCAAATTACCATGGATAAATCCCCAGGGCCTGACAAGTTGTTCCCTGGGACCCTGCGGAAGACAAGTGCAGAAATTTTTGGGGCCCAAGCACAGATATTGAAATTGTCCTTAGTAACCGGTGAGGCACTGGAAAATTGGAGGACAGCCAATATTGTACCACTGTTCAAGAAAGGCTCTGAAAATAAACTAGGAAATTGTATGCTGGTGAGCTTGACATCAGTAGGGGGAAAGTTATTGGAACATATGTGCAGGAACCAGATATATAAGTATTTGGATAGATGTGGACTGATGAAGGATAGGGAGCATGTCTTTGTGCATGGTAGGTCATGTCTAACCAATAATAGAGTTTCTTGAGGAAGTTATCAGGAAAGTAGATGAAGACAAGGCACTGGATGTTGTCTACATGGACTTTAGCAAGGCACTTAACAATGTCTCATATGGGAGGTTGGTCAAGAAGGTTCAGTCACTCAGCATTCAAGATGAGATAGTAAATTGGATGAGACACTGTCTTTGGGAGAAGCCAGAGTGTGGTAGCAGATGGTTGCCTGTCTGACTGGAAGCCTGTGACTAGTGGTTGCCACAGGGATCAGCGATGGATCTGTTGTTGTTTGTCATCTGTATCAGTAATCTGGATGAAAGTGTGTTTAACTGGATCAGCAAATTTGTGGTTGAAACCAAGACTGGGGATTCAGCGGACTGTGAGGAAGACTATCATGGCTTGCAGTGCAAACTGGACCAGCTGGAAAGATGGTTTGAGAAATGGAAAATGGAATTTAATGCAGACAAGTGTGAGGTGTTTCACTTTGGTAGGACCTACCAGGGTGGGTCTTACACAGTGACTGGTCGGGCACTGAGGAGTGTTGTAGAAGAAAGGAAGCTGGGAATACAAGTCCGTAATTCACTGAAAGTGGTGCCACAGTTCGATAGGGACGGAATGAAAGATTTCTTCACATTGGCCTTCATAAACCGACGTACTGAGTACAGCAGGTGGATCTCATGTTGACTTTGTACAAGACATTGGTGAGGCCTAATTTGGAGTATTGTGTGCGGTTTTGGTCACCAACCTAGAGGAAAGATGTAAAAGAAGTTGAAAGAGTTCAGAGAAAATTCACAAGGATGCTGCCAGGTCTGGAGGACTTGGGTTGTAACGGGAGATTGATCAGGTCAGTACTTTATTCCTTGGAATGTAGAAGATTAAGGGGAAATTTGATGGAGGTATACCACAATTATGAGGGTTAAAGACAGGGTAAATTCAAGCTGGCTTTTTCCACTGTGATGGGGTGGGACTAAAACCAGAGGCCATGGGTTAAGGGTGAAAGGTGAAACATTAAGGGGGACATGAGGGGAAACTTCTTCATGCAGACTATCATTCAGGTGAGGAATGAACAGACAGCCCAACAGGTGCATGCGAGCTTAGTTTCAACATCTAAGAGGTTTGTGTAGGTACCTGGATGGTAGGTGTACGGAAGTAGACAGTTTAAATAGTTCAACACAAACTAGATGGGCCAAAGGGCCTGCTTCTGTGTTGTACTTTTCCCTGTCTATGACAAGAACCTTAAATAATAATAACATTCACTCAAATTCCTTTTAACAGATGTGCAGCCCAACCATATATCTGAGTAGGTGATATTTACATGGTGTTAAAACTGTGGCACTTTAAATTAACAGTACATAAAAGAAAATCCCAGCTGCACGTTAACAAGGCTATTTGTGTGAGTGTTTCAGTTACTGTGGGACCAGGCCCCCATGCAGCTCAGTGGGAACAGGGAATAATACCAGTGGAGAGAGTCAACTGAGCCAGGTCACAGATTAGAGATGGCTGAAATGCCCCATTCTTAGAGACAGGAAGAGCATCAGGGAATTTGATGGTAATTCCAGATACCAGCACTGTGTCCAGTCAGAAGATGATTTCTCTCTCCAACTTCGGTTGAAACTCACTGTAACAGATCACATGTGAGCTACTGAAGTGATCTCATATGTAATGTTGTCTTTCATCCATTGATGGTTTTTGTAAATCTTATTACAGGTTAGAAATTTGAAGGAATTTGTCTACAGGAATCTCAAACACAGCACACCAGTTTTGCTGTCTCTGTCCAGATATTTAAGAAGTGGAGCAAGGGATTCATTCAACCAGCCTTGCTGCTCAGATTATGGGCAGGGATTCACTCTGTCATCTGACCGACTGGCATGCATGCCAATTTAAAAAAGGGGAGAGGACGTTCTCCTGCTCAGACAGTGGAAATGGATTCAGTTGGTCATTTCAACTGAAGGTACATCAGTAAGTTCACACTGGAAAAGGCCATTCACCTGTTCTGTGTGTGAGAAGAGATTCAGTTGGTCTTTCCACTTGTGGACACACCAGTCAGTTCACACTGGGCAGAGGCTGGTCTTCTGCTGAATTTGTGGGGAAGGATTCTCTCGGTCATCTGACCTAATGGCTCACCAGCGAGTTCACACCGGGGAGCGGCCGTTCACTTGCTCAGACTGTGGGAAGGGATTCACTTTCTCATCTAAACTGAAGATACATCAGCGAGTTCACACTGGAGAGAGGCCATTCACCTGCTCAGACTGTGGGAAGGGATTCACTCAGTCATCTGGACTATTGGTACACCTGCGAGTTCACACAGGGGAGAGACCGTTCACCTGCTCAGACTGTGGGAAGAAATTTACTCAGTCATTGGATTTCCAGGTACATCACCGAGTTCATACGGGGGAGAAACCATTCACCTGTTCTGACTGTGGGAAGGGATTCCATGGATCATCTGACCTTGATAGACACCAGCGATTTCACACTGGGGAGAAGCCGATCACTTGCCCAGTCTGTGGGAAAGGTTTCACTTTATTATCTGACCTACGGAGACACCAATCAGTTCACACTGGGGAGAGGACCTTCACCTGCTCAGTCTGTGGGAAGACATTCAGTCAGTCAACCGACCTACAAAGTCACAAACGAGTTCACACTGGGGAGAAGCCGATCACTTGCCCAGTCTGTGGGAAAGGTTTCACTTTATTATCTGACCTACGGAGACACCAATCAGTTCACACTGGGGAGAGGCCGTTCACCTGCTCAGACTGTGGGAAGAGATTCACTCAATCATCCCACCTACAGAGTCACCAGAGAGTTCACACTGGGGAGAGGCCGTTCACCTGTAGTAAATGTGGGAAGGGTTTCACTCAGTTATCTAACCTTGTGACACACTACCGGGTTCACACTAGGAGAAACTTTCAATAAGCTGCATGCTGGATATTTGTCCATCACCGTTGCTGAATACAATTTTGATAGTGACTGTCAGTGCTGAACTCTGCAATTATTGCTGATGCTCACCACACCCAGTTCTGCACCCTGGTCACTGGGTGACTGGGAGGAGTTTTTTTCTGATGCATATTCACCTTTAATGGGACTGGAGTTTAATATTCTGGATCTGAGACAAATAAATCAGTTCTATTTTGAACTTCGTCATCGGTACTTAGTGAATTTATAACATACCTAATGTACGGTAGAGAGTTAACTAAGGCCAGTTGATCCTGCCAATGATTCAGTTCCATGACGGTCCTTTTGAATCCTCCCCTGTTCCCCTCTCGATCTCTCCATGGTGACGGGTTCCAAACTGTCACCACTCTGTGGGTGAAGAGGTTTCCCTTGAATTTCCTACAGACTGAAGAAGTCGAGCTGACTGCAGTTCTGTCTGGGATGTTCTTCACCCTTCAAATCTCTGGGCTGATGGAGAATGACATTGGTAGTTAATCTCCTTATGCACAGCTCATTTCCACATTATGGGTCATTTTCCCTGCTTCTAAAAGGTTGTTATAAAACACCACTGTCCTCTAAATACTGAAAGCAGAATGGGAAACCATCAGTTGGATGTGCAATGTAGCAGAGTTAGAAACCAGAGGCAGGTCTGCACAGTGCAGAGTTTGGGGCTCTGGACAATGTTTGGGGTAAGAACATATGATGAGAAGGGAATCAGCAGTGGGACATGGCTGCAACAGAGTGGAAACATTTGGAAGCTGACTGACAGAGAAAACCTTTTGTTTGTCTGACTGATGACACAAGCAATGCCTGTGGTGAGGTGCTCCACTGGTTCAGGAACGTGAATGTTGGGAATGGTTTTATTGATTGAAGGATCTGTTCCTGCTTGTTTATCCTGTAATATATTAGCCAGGTGGTTATTATGGATTGTCCTATCTGAAATAATGTTTTGATTATCGTATAATTTGTAAAATTTTGACTCTAAAACTGGATCAGGCTTGAATTTATGGTGTCTTTATGAAGTGATGGAGACTCTTAAAGCAAGATTTTGTTGAATGTTATTTGCTAAGATTGAGTTAAACTGCTGCAGGATCCTGGAATGTCTTGGATTGTGTCTGGTTTCTCTTGGCATTTTCTGCACTTACTACCCTGTTTGTATTTTATGTATTGTTGATTTTTTTTATGACAACCAGTTTTTCCTGTAATTCCTTCGGATTCTGGGTAGTGGTCTCTAACTCTGAGTCGGGCACTCGATGTTTCTTTGTCAACACCTTGTCTGCTCAGATCACAGGGATGGCTTCCATGAGGGACATACTGATTACACTGGTTAACGTTTTTCCTCAGAGTGATAATTCATTTTTCTGAGATGGCCTCTCATTTAAGTTTGCTGCTCTGTACTTCATATCATAATTACATCTAATATCATAATAACCAAAAGAATAACAGCAGAATTAGGTCCTCTGTCTGATCGAGTCTGCTCGGCCATTTCAATTATGGCTGATCTTTTTTTGTCTTCTCCTCAACCCCAGTTCCCAGCCATCTCCCCGTAATCATTGATGCCATGTCAAGTCAAGGATCTAACAATCTCTGCCTTAAATATAACCAATAACGTTGTTTCTGCAGCTACATGAGGCAACAAATTCCACCGATTTACCACCCTCTGGCTAAAGAAATTTCTCTGCATCACTGTTTTGAATGGACTTCCCCTTATCCTGATGCTGTGCCCTCTTCCTAACTGGAAGACCATAATCTGTGGATTGGTGAGAATATCTCCTCGCTGACGATCAACACTGGCACTACTCAGGGGTGTGCGTTTCGCCCACTGCACTATTCTCCATATGCACATGACTGTGTGGCTAGGCATAGCTCAAACAACATCTACAAATTTTCTGACGATACAACCATTGTTGTTAGAATCTCAGGTGGTGATGCGAGGGCGTACAGGAGTGAGATATGCCAACTAGTGGAGTGGTGTCACAGTCAAAACCTAGCACTCAACATCAGTAAGACGCAAGAGCTGATTGTGAACTTGAGGAAGGGTAAGACGAAGAAAGACATTCCAATCCTCACAGAGAGATCAGAAGTGGAGAGAGTTAGCATTATTTTTTCCCTCGAATGATAACCTCTACATGCGAAACTCATGCTCATTTGCTCATCATACACTGTTATTATTGCAAAATATTTCCCTACACTCCAGCTGGAAAATTGGCTGCAATTTCTAATTGTGGAAAACACTCCCTCGTATTCCAAGTATCACCCCAGAAATGATTTGCTTTCTAAATGGGCCATCCTCAAGGAGTGCAGAACTACTCTCGATAGTGGGGGGAAGAGAACCATACACCAGTTTGGGAATCTGAATCAGAGAACCAGATTGGGAATCTGATCCAATTTCTCAGCCAGGGAATGAATGAGAAAGATTCAAATGTGTTGGCAATTCAACATAACACATTTTTGTTTCCGGTTCGGTGAGGTTTTATTACTGTCCTGGTCAGAGCCCGACTAAAATGTTTTATAATCACAGACATTTTATCGGCCTGTGGTGCTGTAGGCCTTTGAACTTGTCTCCATTTGTTTGCATTCGGATCTGATGCTCCTGCTCTTTGAGACAGTGATTATAACTTTCTATACATTTATTGATATTTTATTAACATTCCTGAAGCTGAAATGGTCTGAATTGGTAAAGAGTGACAGTTTCTGTGTTATTTTGAGGTGCACCACCATTGTGAAGTGATGTGTTATTCCAGTGTGTTTCTCGTTCGTATAAAATCCACCCCTATTAGGAGCAGAAAATCAGACGTAATACTTGTTTGTGTTTATTTTTGGGGTGAATTAGAAATTCTGATTAGAGTTGATTTGCTTCCTTTCACATGATCTCCGACAACGGAATCACTGAAAACATAAAAGGTGTGAATTATTTCTGAATGATTCATTCATTCGTGCGTCTCCATCCATATCAAATTTACAAATATATATTTTAAACATAACTAGTTCAGCAGATGCTGGAAGCCAAATGTGTGTGTGTGTGGGGGGGGGGGAGAGCGAGAGAGACACGCTGGAGGACGTCAGCAGGGCGGGCAGCTTTTATGGAAATTGATAAACGGTTGACGTATCCGGCTGAGACCTTTTTCAGGTCTGGAGAGTAAGGGGGGAGATGCCAGAATAAGATGGCGTGAGGAGGGGAAAGGTGATAGAGGAAACCAGGTGAAAGGTGAAGGGCTGGAGCGGAAGGAATCTGATAAGAGTGGACAGTGGAGTACAGGAAAAACAGAAGCAGTTATGAAGTGATAGGCAGCTGAAAATAGGCATGAACCCAGAGAGGTGAACAGAAGAAGATGGGAGAGGGAGGGATATTTTTTGATCGGCATTCATAACACCAGGTTGCAGACTACCTAGACGGAAAATATGTTGTCGCTGCCCCGTCTTGAGGCAAGCCTCAGCACGGCACAAGAGGAAGCAATAGACTGAAAATGTCGGATCCGAAATGGGAATCAGAATTAAAATGTTGGGACGCTGGGAAGCACCGCTTTTCACGCTGCCGCGATGGTGCTCGAGGAAATGAGGTTCAGTTTATCACTGGTCTCACCAATGTAGAGAAGGCCGCACCAAGGGCACCAGACACAACAGATGACCACAGCAGATCCACAGGTGAAATGTTGCTTACCTGGAGGGAACGCGATGGTTGGAGAGGAGATGAATGTGTGGGTGTAGCACTTTGGGGGCTTGCAGGGATAAGCGCCGTGAGGGTGTTAGGGGTGGAGGGCTGAGCGAGATTATGGAGGGAGTGATCCCTGCGGGAAGCGGCAAAATGAGTTGGGAGGTAGTGATATCTTTGTTGGTAGCATCGCTGTAAAAGTGGGATCATCCTGTACGCGCTCACCAGGTCTTCCACCACCTTAACAGTGATGGAGTTGCTCTTATCTACCACGCCATGACGTTCCGCACCCAAAAATCATAGTTTGTAAATTCAGCCATTTCCAAAGAGATTGCAGAAACAAATTTATCTTTCTCTCCCCATCACAGCCACACAACCGCTCTCCACTTCCCACAGGGATCACTTCCTCCATTATACCGTTTTCATTCCGAACCTCACTATTCATCTCCCTCCCGGCGCTTATCCCAGCAAGAGGCCACAGTGCTACACCTGCCCATCCACGTCCTACATCAGCACCAGTCTTTGTCTCCAAACAGCCCTTCCAGGTGAGGCAACAATCTACCTACGAATCCACTGGGGTAGTCTGTGTGTCCAGTGTTCCCGAGGCAGCCTTCTCTACATTGGCGAGACCCATCATTCATCGGGGACCTTTTCGTCGAGCAGCTCAGCTCCAGCGACCAAAAACAGACCTTACCCCAGGCAAAACCTCCGATTCCGATGCCTATTCCTGTTCCGCAGCTTTCTCTTCTTCCACGATGAGACAATCCCTAGGATGGAGCAGCAACGACTTCCAGTCTATGTTGTCTGGGTAGCCTCAATCCTGATGGCATGAATATCGATTCTCCTTCCCGTGGAAAGAATGATCACCCTTCCCCTTTTTATTCTGTTCCTCAATCTGGCCTTTTACCTCTTCTCACCTGCCTATCACTTCCGCATCGGTTCTCTCCAGCTTCCCTTTCTCCTACGGTCCATTCGCCAGTCCAGTCAGGTTCCTTCCTCTCCATCCCTTTAGTTTCCCCGTCCACCAGGCTTGACCTATCACCGTCCAGCTTCCCTTCTCCTCCTCCGTTACCTTTTTGTTCTGGCGTCTCACCACTTCGTTTCCGGTCCTGGAGAAAGGTCTCAGCCCAGCATTTTGGCTGTTTATTCACTTCCATGGATGCCGCCCGACCTGTGGAGTTCCTCTGGCAGTTGGTTTGTGTCGCTTTTAGTACTTTTATTGTGAGTGCGAGTCAAAAGTGTTATTTCCATGTTTTTGAGCCATTGATGCCTCACTGCCTTTCAATAATGAAGTTGAGTTAAAAACAGTGTGACCCATAATGTTCAGGTTATTAATGACTCTGAAAACCTGTACTCAGATAAGGTGCTTTGACGGCCAGGAATTTTCCATCCTTTCAGCTACAAGCAGGTGGAGCGAGTTACTCTCAGAAACATCCAGCTGTCACTGCTCTCACGACGTGATTTTTCACATGGTCATTAGCCTGATGATACATGAGTAGATTTTTCAGTCAACAAATTTATTTGTCAGTTTCATGGCTCCGATTTGTGACTATCCCATTGACAGGTTGTATGTTATTAGTATGTTTATTAGGTTGTGGTGCGTTATAACATTGAAACTTTCAATGTGTTTGAACAGCAGCATTGTTTGTTATTCAGTGTCTTCCATACTTGCTTTGCTGTCTGGCGCAATCCTCGTACGTTTCTGGGGCTAACATTTGGGATTATGTCTGTGGTTGTAGTCTACTCTATGTGATGTATCCGAGAGGTTACCGAGTGTTTAAACCTCCTTAACGAACTGAACAAAGCTGGAGAGGCAATGGATGAGGTTGGTCAGGATCCTCAGGGAAGGGTGAGGGACATGAAGGGTTGTAACTACAGTTGTGTCCGTCCATCCAGGGCGAACTTCGAGCAACACCGATGATCAATGGGCAACATTTCGACTGCCTTCCTGAAAACAGAAGTGAAGGACGCTGGTTTCATAGACCATCAGTGTCGAATCCTTTTCAAAGTATAGAGAATGTAGCATCTCCTTCAGCTGTTCACTGAGCTCAGTCTGACTGACGAGGTGAGGAGCTCAGATGTTGCAGCATGCAGCACAGTTCATTGAAAAATGAAGGTATATGCAAACAACGTGGGACGTCCACTGCAGGAACCATCCTGTTCCAGACAGCCATCACCCCTTACCATTCCCATACAGGATGAAATCTGCCGAGACGCCCAGCAGTAAAACCAAGGATTTTCTGAGGTTTTCGGGGTCGCTGTAATTTTGACTTCTACTTGGAGCCCGGAGTCTGCCGTGGGCTCTGCTGACCACTAAATGGTTCGTGATGGTGAAAGCATTGAGCAGGACAACAACAAGGAATGGGGTCACAGTTGAAAAGACAGAACGAAGGACACATATTCATGTCCAAAATAGAGACATAAGTAATTCTTAACTCTGCATGCAAAGGCATGTTAAAGGGAAGATATACATATATATATTGGACCATGAAGAACTTTAAGCAACTCAGTGAAGGCGCAAAGGTCAGAATCACATCCGCCGTTCTCCCGGTACAATACTTAGCGAGTAGATCCTGGAAGCAAATGGCCACAAATCGATCAAAGGTGAAGGCGACGGTGAACCAAACAGAACAATCTGTGGCGGCCTGCATTAAGAAGACGTGGGTTCTACACACGCGGACGTAAAACAGGAACGGGGAGTCATCCGGAAATGCCTTCGGAATTTTCATCAATATAACCTCCAAGAAAACGACCGCTAGGTCAGCCGCTGACATGGCCAGCAGATAGCGGGTGACTGTTTTAGAGAGTCCGCACTTTCCCCGTGATAGTATGACAATCGTCAGCGCGTTCACTGTGAAAAGCAGAAGTACGGAAATTATGTATCAAACTGAGAGCCTGTATGTGCCAATGTCTGTTTTATCGCCACAATATATCAGCCTCTATCATGATGTTTGGCAGCGCTTTCTTTGCACCTCCTTTTCCTTGTATAGAAAACCTATAACCAACCTCCGCCGTATTTTCCCATTCCTTTTTGTCATTTCCATACTGGGAAAAAGACACAGGCGGTTGAGTCTGTCTATGCCTCTTACGATCGCGCATAAGTCGATCAACTCACCGCTCATCCTCCAAAGAGCTGAGCCCAGGCTCGCTCCAGAGCTTTCCAATCCAGAACGAATCCATTTCTGGTTCGCAGCAGCAACGTACCTAACCAGATCCACATCTCTTTTTATCCGCCACTGTGTCAACGAATAAATAATTTTAAGAATTAAACCTTTCTTTCAAATACCCATGCAGTGCCCATGAAAAGTATTCGCCTCCTTGAATGTTTTCGTTTTGTTGTGCAGCTTTGTATCACAGTAGATTTAATTTGGATTTTATTCTTAACATGATAAACCGAAAAATGTCAAAGTGACAACAAATGTCTAAAACGTGATCTAAGTTAATTACAGATATAGAACCTGAGCGTGACTGGGGTAGAGGAAAGAATGTGTGGGAAGGCGAGATTGGGGTGAAAGATGAAAGGGGAAGAGAGAGATAGAGATAGGTAGAGAGAGTGATAGAGGGGAAGAGGGAGACGGAGAGAAGGTAAACGGTAGAAAGCGAGTGTGGGGAGAGGGAGATTTGGGGTTAGAAAGAATGGAGATAGAAAGAACCATGGAGTGAGGTACAAGAGAGCAATGTGGAGAGAGATTGACTGGAGGGACAGTGGATAATAATGGCAGGAGAGGGACAGTATAGAGATAGAGGCAGGGTGATGAGAGAGATTTCGAATGACTGAAAAGATCGGAAGCTGGGGGAGACCGAGACGGATGGGGTAGGGAAAGAGACCGGACCTGGGCAGAGAGACGTGGGACAGAAAGACTGCGCGGACGTGGTAAATCTTGGATGAGGGTGTGTAGGGAAGAGTGAGTCAAAACCGTGAAAAATGTACCGTGAGGGTCCGGAGGGCTTTCTGTCACGCACAGCATTCTGGGACTGCAGTGGCACCATTGGAAAGTGCTGCCGAATCATCCAACCTGCCTCGGTGACTCCTTCCCCTGACCCGACTCCTGCCAAACAGCATCGGCGTTCTCCCTCCCTCATAACCTGCTTCGCCACCTCCCTGTCTCTCTCTAATCTCCAACCTCCCTCCTTGTGGACATTTTCGAATATAATGTTTCCAGTGCTGTATGTTGCTTCAGTTTTGTGAAATTGCAGACCTCTGCGTTTTCCACTTGAGAATAGCGTCTTCTCACCAATACTCCTTGGAACGATAACCCGGCTGCACAAGTCAGATGGGTATAAACGGATGACCCACAAATCAAGAAAACAACATTATGACATAATTCTACTGTTCTACGGTTTCGCACGCTTCCCTGCTAATGGATCTAAAGGCAAGCCTTTTACTTGTACAGAGTTCCACACTGCATGATATAAAAGATTCGCCAATTAAAGTCTGGTACCGGAATTCACTTTGAGATATCTCTGCCAAATTGCTGTACTCCAGCAGGATCCCGACAAAACGGGATTGAAACGATGGAGTAACTATGTCTCAGAGGCACATTCGAGTTCGCCACCCGTTGGGTGTTCCGTTTTGTGCCTACAGAACCTGGCCCATCACCAGGCAGCAAGGATGGGATCGGCGGAACCAAGTAGGAGAGACAGCAGTATTGCGTGAAGTATTGTGTGAAATAAGGATCCTAGTCGCACCCAAGATGTTATCCGATAAGTAAGCAAAACCAATAGATAGAAATCAGACTGCAAGAAGTGAACAGAACGAAATTTCGTTCGTGCTTCTGCTTGCGACTGACTGTCTTTCCTTTGCAGAACCAGGTCAGTAGATTGAAGAAGGATGGGAAGTAGCAACAGTGACGTTGATCAGGAATGCGGGGAGAGTCTTCGCTGTGAAGGTAGAGAAGAAAACGAGAAGGAAGAACCCGAAAGTTGATCGAGTAACAAAATCCCTGGAAGTTCCATTGGTGCCGCTAATCTCCCTCCTGATAGGGTCTGGTTGAAAAGTGGATATGCTGCACTAGATATGTGATTCGTTTTACTAGTGGTTTGTGTGGTTGGACACAAGGACGGTGGTCCTATTGGAGTCTTTTTAGTTAAAGAAAGTCAAATAGTTTAAACAAGAAACTGGTAGTGGAGACGGAGATCCTACGTAGGATTATGATTTTATAATGCAGTAATGTGTTTTGATTTATGCACTTTGTTTGTTTGTGCGTAGTTCACCAGAGGATGTTCTTGCTTTCATAAGTGTTTGTCTGTTGCGTGTGCTGCTGTACCCTACACTCTGGGTCGACGAATCGTTGTCTCGTTTGTCGGTGAGCATGTGTGTAGTTAAACGAGAGTAAACTTGACTTGAGTTCAATAAATTCTGGAGGTATAAGTGATATCAACCTCCAGAACAACAACAACAACAAAAATAGACTGACTGACCAAACGATGTCCAAAAAAAAGAAAGGGGATGCGTCTCAATGTCTATATCCTCACCTAGACAGCCTGAGCTCAGGCCCGAATCAGGTCTGGACAAAGTTTTAATGTTAGCAGAAGCCATACAACAAAATCAAACATCCCAAACCCGCCTGATAACGCTCAGGCAAACGAAGCAGAGGGGCAGGAGGGTGACAAATGGCAAGTCAAATAACTATCGAAGGAAAGATGAGGCCATTTCTAGGGTCGATTCCGAAACATCGAGGGGTCTCAAAACGGTACATGACTTTAATTTGCGTATTCGAACAGGAAACGGGGAGAAATAAAGAGTAGCGAATTCAGAAGTCGATTCTGTTGCATCATATCCAAATATATATATATATTGGCATCACCACGGTAATTGGGCTATAGACCCCGTGTGAAGTTCGGGCTATTGGACAAATTGTTGAAATTTGTAAGCCCTTGACTGGAAATGTCCGGATGTTCTGAAATGCCGTCCGTGGAACCCACTTCGCCTGCAGGACAAAGCGCGGTTCAATTTTGCAGAGGAATAGAGGTGAAAACGATAATAATGGATGTAACGCTACCATGGGCACGTGGTTAAAGGGACAAGCTCGGCTGCCGTTGTGGGCTAGTCTGTCAGCATATTGATTTTGGAGAGGGATCCAGGTGCAGTCAAACAACAGGAGACAACATAACTGACGTTATTTCCCGTTTCCCTGAAGTATGATGGAATAGACTTACTGAGCAACTCTGCGCTGCCATACACGGAATTGAAAATACACCTGGAGTAAGATGTTAACCAACGACAGCTTATCCTGACATGCAAACATCTGATGTATTTACATTGCACCTTAAGTATAATCCTTAAGTTTCACTAGAAACATTATTTATAACAAAGCGTCGAGTTAGTAGTAACTGGCGCGAGGTGCATAAATCTATTGTGCGTTCGAAAAGATATCGGTCGTGTCAACTCTTACTTCTGTCAGCCCCGGGCGAGGAGAATCACCAGTGTTGTGTACCGCTAATCGGTTGCAGGACAGACAGCAGTGAGACGGAACTGGAAATGCAACAGTGTGAGTAATGTTCCGTCAGAAAGTAGTGCAACATCATTAAAAGCAATTTTAATTCGGATTTCCAGTATCATTCTTTTATTTTTCAAACATCGGCAAAACTTCCAGATAGAACTCAGTTCGTTCGGGAGAGAAACAAAACAAATAACTTTTTGCAGTTGCTCTGGAAGTTTATTAAATTTCAGCGTGCACTTATCATCAATAGAAATATATATTCCCGAATGAGATTTTTTTCTGTAGGGAACCGGACGTGTGGTCAGAGAGAAACAGAGTATAGATGGTGAAGGAAAGAAACAGATTGTCACGAGGCCTTGGGACATGAACAGAGATAAAGGCGTGGGAGATATGCAGGGACAACGAGGGAGCAGGTCGGAGATGGAGATAGAGTAAAAAAAAAGAAAAATATACACGCTCTGTTTCAGCCCGATCATCTTCCCTCACGATGAAACTCACTAGTCTGCAATGAGATTAAATTTTGATGAGAACTGGACGTGGGGGAAGGAGTAAACGAGGACAACGTGAAAGATATTGAGAGTAAAACACCGTGAGCATCACTAAAAAGAATGAATCAGAAACAATGGAGAGAATGTAGAAATGGAGAGGATTTTTCCTAACTGGACCAACCCGGATTAAATCGCTGTCAGATGTAATGGACGTTATTACAATAAAACCGGCGTGACCCGACTATAGACCCTTCATCGGGGTGAATTACTGCTGAGGTGACCATTACATATTACACGTTCGATGAACGACACATTTCACCTGTACTGGGTAAGCAGCGAGTGAAATATATCATCACAAAATGCACGCGTATTTCCGAGCGCTCAGTTGTTACCCGTGGTTCTGCATACCGTATCGGCAAGTGGATAAATTATGAAGGAAACATGGTGTTTGACACAACACCTGCAGAAATCAGCAAGCCGATCTACGATTTAAGGAATTTGGTTAACAGTTTCAGTGGGTGTTTCACCGCGTTCTGCAGCTCCTCTCTGAAATTGCTCTGAGTAAATACATGTGTTGGTGCAGGAGCTGAGGATCTGCAGCATCGTCGCCGTGGATACTGCGATATAAGTCGGATCCGCGTCCCTGTAACGAGGGATATTTGCAATCAGTACGTAGATATCAAAAAACCACCAGTGTTAACCACAGAAATATAAAACTACCGGTTATACTGAATAGTAAAACGACGGATTTCATTCGGTTCTCCATTTCCGGGTCCTTGTCATCTTTTCCGTCGCTGCCGGGGAGCACCATCCGGATTTTATTGGCGGAAAAAATCCGTCTAACTGTCAGAGCATTGAACAATAAAATCAGAATAAACGGGAGACAAGGAATGAAAATACGGTGAATCATCTGAGTGCGACCCACGAGGGCGACCCACGAATCTCGCACTGGTCAAACAGCCATAGGAAACTCCGTTAACTAGCACCAACGGATCTAATGTAAAGTAGAAAGGGATTAATTCTAAACAGCCCAGAACACTCACAGTGCCTATGACTATAACAACCGTTCATTCGATGCAATATTTTCTTTTCAACTTTTCACAACAAATGACCACAACACTGTCATTGGTGAAGGCGACTGTCAGCCAGACAGAGATTCAGGTGCTTGCTCAAAGGAAGCAAGGGACGAACTTGTAAACGGGAGTTCGATGGAGGAAGGAAGACCAGAAGTATTTCATAACCTTCCACTTCAGCAGAGGGTCAGAGATAACGACCAGGAGATCGGCCGCTGCCATTCCCAGCAGGTTCCGTCTGAGACATTTGGAGAGACCGCGCTTACCTCGGGAGAAGATAGCAATCGCCAACTGGTTAACTGCAAAATAGAAGAAAAGAAACAGAGAAATTACTGACTAGTCAGGGTAACGGAGCAGCCGTGTGATAGAATTAGATTAGATTTTGTGGGGTTTTTTTTCTGGCTCACAGCGTAGAATCCCCAGTACATAAGAAGCCATGTATTATCGGCGTGGAAGAGAACTTGCGCGAATTTTGTAATAGTGTTAAATCAAAATGAATTCGTAAGCCGACGAGAGGAGAGCTGCTTAAATTCTTCCTCGGGTGCAGTAAAGGATGGACATTCAATACAGCATCACTGGCTCTGAACAGCACAGGAATGAAATTAAATCCACACCTGCAGTTCCCTCTACTCACATTTCGGAAATAAATGAGCTATTCTCTCTGCTCCATAACCAAGCCGCGCAATTCACAGACGATTTATACGGACGTAAAAGAAGGACGGCTGGTTCTCACAGATGTAGTATAGCCCGTGTCCTCCTGTGCAGACATTTCGATTCACAATTATTCCATGATATCCAATCAGGAGAGAGGAATTCAGTCAAAGGCAGCATCTCGGCTCCATTAGACCCGCTTCCAAAGCAATGGGAGTAATATTGTCAGCGCGTTCCGCCCACGGCAGAAATACGGGGACACGGCAGGTAACTGTGGAAGCACGTAGCTAGAGAAACACTTCCGAATATCAGAATTAACTCTCAGTTTCTGCTGTTTGCAGATGTGATAGCGACTTACCGGGAATTCCAACGGCTGAAATAACAGGGTAGTAAATGTCTTCTATCCGCCACATTACTGTATATCCCACTTGAGTGACGCAGTGAACGCTATTGTCCTGAATTCCACAGCTCGGCAAGACACTCTGGGCTGAATACAGCAACAAACTATGATTTATACAGGGGATCAATCTGCAGTAACGGAGTCCCACCTTTGATTCTGCTATTGAACCAACAAATTACATCACCGGTGTCTCGGGTCCAAAAGCTGTCGGCATGTAACACAAACACATTAATACTATTGGCATTAGCTCACTTAGATCCTTCTGCGTAATTTTACCAAAATGTGCAACGAGACCAGTAAGTGAGCAGTCAGCGGCTCTGTTTACAACTTTTCCACAGTTGTATTGTCAATGGTCACGACTGTTCCCATTTTCCAACCTGAAACTTTCACTGTGGCTCTCTTCCCACAAGCATTCCGGAATCGATGTTTCCAGCATTTTCGGCACTTTTCACAATCACGCCTGCTGTTTCCTCTGCAAGTAGAACCGGTTTCCCCTCAGTGTGGACGTGATCCAGGGACACATGAGAACCTTCCCAGTTTCCTTCTGCAGACTTTCAATTAACGTCATTGATTTTTTAATATATATTCAGCAGATCCACTTTGGTCGGTCAGACACCAAAACCACCCCAACACGTCCCACTATGTGCCACCAGATATGAAATGTACTCGCTGTACCGACAAGCTGTGTAGTTCTTCATCAGCCCTGGACCACATCAGTGTTTACCTCATTTTAATCAGCTTCCCACTATAATGTTTATTTCCAATAACATGAAGCTCAGAGCTGTGCACGGTTCCCTCCATCTCTTAAACCATCTTCCCACATCTTGTGGTGTGTGTGTGTGTGTGTGTGTGTGTGTGTGTGTGTGTGTGTGTGTGTGTGTGTGTGTATATATATATAAATGCCCCTATTACATTTCTTCAAATGTATATGAATAGAATTTCCTGCCCGTGCTGTGGACTTTTAAACCATAGTGACGGACAAAGCCGCTGTTGAATCCACCTGAGGAACAGTTAGATTTTGAAATATTGTGGAGTTCAATTAGCTGTAGGAATACAATTGGCTGTTCAGGCTGCCACTCGCTGTTCTGTGAGTTATGAGCGCAACCACCAACACGTTTGTCTCTGGGAAATGCTGGCATAATTTAACAGAATATATTCTCCCATGTACAGAATCTGCTCCGTATACCGACGTTTTCAACTCCTGCTTTGTCCTTAAGGTATCCGTGTAGTTAGCATTCCCCTCGCAGTGTCATGGTAGAAAGAAATGCAGGACCGCCAAATAAGGCCAGCTCTCTCTCTGTCCCCCCTCCCTTTCTTTGTGGAGTGTAAGGAGGGGTTGAGTTTCCCAGCAAGGGGGCTGGGTGGAGATGAGATCCTGGGCACCCAGGGTGAGGGGGACAGCAGAAACCTCAAATCAAACTCGTCCGAAACGAAGACAGGATGTTACAGTGGTTTATTGATTTCATCGACAAATGTAAATTAAACGATTTGTGAGCTGCTGACGTTCGGGAATAAATGAGTTGCTCCCGACTCACTCACAGTCACACACAATTAGCTGACCGGCGACAACCAGGGGCAGTTTGAATAATCAGTCCCGTTTCTCACTGTCACTCTGCATCACGGAACTGATGATTATCAAATCACACTTCAGGGCCGTGTCCCAGATCACTGCAGATCCAGGGTCATTTCTGAACCCTTGCGAATTGCTTCTGGAGTGCGGAAAGATAAGGGCGGGAGTTAAGGGGGGGGGGGGTATCGGCCAAATTGTCTCCATCTTGTGGACGGGTATATTCACACATTCAGACGTTTACAGGTACACTCTCAGTCCGGGTCTAGACTCCTGTAGAGACTCCAGTTCATTCTCCCCAGTCCCACTGAAATTATTCACTGCCAGCCTGAAACGGATGGAAAAATAAAGATGAAAAAAAAAACAGATTATATAACCCTGTCAGTAACAGGGTACTGGGGTTAATGTTTCAACAATAATCACAGGCAAACATCACCAGAAAACCCGCGGATCTGCTGAAATTTTATCACATTGAACATTAACACAGACACTCACATGATCTGCTCCAGACTCGGGTGGGTCAGTATGAGCCGGCGGAGAGCGGGGACAGACTGGTCTGTGAGCGGGTTCCATCCCAGGTCCAGCTCTATCAGTGATCGGTTTGTACTGAGAGCGGAGGCGAGATCCTCAGCACCAGAATCTGTAAGTTCGACATGGTTCAGACTGGAAATGAGAGATAGAGTGAGGGTGAAGGACACAGAGAGACAGGGGCTGTACAAATTTCCAGAATTTATCAGTAACACAATTACTGATCACATTAATGTTCAGTGTCAGACACCCAGTGTCTGTAAACACAATCTCCCACAGTCTGGTACTCACTTCAGTGTCTGTATTTTACACTCCGGGTTCCCAAGAGCCGCAGACACCAGTTTCACTCCTGAATCTCCCAGGTCATTCCGCCCAAGACTAAACAGAAACAGGCAAATTAATGAATGGGTCTGAAGGAATTTCTCTCACTCGGTTATTTCAGGAAACATTGAACCTTTCAGTAAATCACTGATCAGTGTTCCCATCACTGTCAATGTCCCTCACTGACCAGTTACAGGGGATTCACTGATGTCAGTAATTTAGTCTGTCGGTGTGACCCTGTAAACTCCTCATATTCTGTCTCATTGCGCAATGGTTAGGAAAGTGTTCCTGACCTGTGAGTGGATCGGAAGGGACAGGGTTGAAGGGGAGAAAGTCCCACAGTGAGGAAGATTTGTGAATAGAGAAATGTCGGTGGGAAATGACACCATCTGAGGAAAAGGATGGAAAGACGGGACATGAAGGAGGAAGGGGGATGTGAAAGAGAGATCCCACAGGACGAAGCGGGATGGAGAAGAGAGATTCCACAGCAGGAACGGAGTTGGGGAAGAGACATCTCACAGGAGGAAGGGGGATCGCATTTGTCACAATTCTTCACAATCATATTCACTATAGTTTTACCCAAATCCCTTTACATTGAAACAACACAATGGAACAATTTCACAGTTCAGAGTGAGAGAAAAATTAAGTTACCTCAATACCTGGAACTTGTGCAGCCAGGGTCCCAGCTGCTGGATTCCTTCACACAAAATGTGGCAGTACGACAGGTCGAGACGTTTTATTGTATCACAGAGTTTGACAACATGAGACAGGACCGCGCAGTCAACTGGGATCAGTGTCAATCCACTGAATGAAAGTTCTTCCACAGATCCCAGTGCGGTCTGAGCCAGTTCACGATTCTGAGACTCAAACAGGTAGTGAAATGTGTTCAGGAGCCTCCTTTTACCAGCTTCACTCGATGTGTTCCCACTCTGGCGTTTAACCTCCTCCTTCACCCAGTCCATCACCCGGCAGGTTGTTTCATGAGGAAATGGACCCAGAAACTCCTCCAGACCCCGAGCTGTCATTGGGGAGGAGAGACCAGCAACAAAACGGAGAAATACCTCGAATCGCCCATCTGTCGTGTTGTGGACTTCAGTGAGGAATTTCAGGATATCCTCGGGATGTATAGTCAGGAATTGTGCGACTGCAGCTGCAAACTCTTGGATGGTGAGGTGTGGGAATGTGTACACCACACACTGGGCAGAATCCTCTCTCCCCAAAAGCTCCATCAGGAACCCAGACAGGATCTGGGAAGGCTGCAGATTGTAGTTGTTCAAATCTCCATCTGTAAACACAGTTCTCTTATCGGACACTCCTCTGAAGGCCATCTGACCAACCCTGAGTAACACATCACGGGGGTTCTCAATCTCACGGCTGTGGTTTTTCAGGATGCTGTAAATACAGTAGGAATACAGTTGGGTGATGGTCTTGGGAATTTGCTGTGGGTCCCTGTCTCTTTGTGTGAAGAAAGGGCCGAGTGCAAGTGCGAGGATCCAGCAGTAGGAGGGGTTGTAGCTCATGGTATACAGGATCTCGTTCTCCTTCACGTGTTTGAAAAGAGCTGCCGCCACCATCTGATCATCAAAATGCTTCATGAAATATTCCTTCCATTGCTCACCAGCAAATCCCAGGATTTCTGCCCAGACCCTGATATCTGCCTTTTCCAATAACTGTAACGCAGTGGGACGGGTGGTCACCAGCACCGAACACCCTGGGAGCAGCTTGCCCTGGATTAAACTGTACACAATGTCAGACACTTCACACCAGTACTCGGGATCTGGACACTGGTGCTTAGGTTCTGTATCTCTCCATTTGTCTGCAAAATAGATTCTGTGTTTGAATTCATCCAAACCATCGAATATGAACAACAATCCCTGTGGGTTCTTCCAGACATCTCTCAGGAAATTCCCAAAGTAAGGATACTGATCCAGAATCAGTTCCCTCAGGTTTGTTCTGCAGTTAATGGAGTTTAACTCCCGGAATTTGAAACTAAAGACAAACTGGAATTGTTGGAATATTTTCCCCGTGGCCCAGTCATAAACAATCTTTTGTACCATTGTTGTTTTCCCAATCCCCGCGACTCCGGCCACTGCTGCTGATCTCCCAGATTTGGATTTACTTCGGGAAAAGCTGCTCTGGAATAACTGATCAGTCTGGGTTTTTTCCATCTCTCCGTGGAGATGTTTCTCTCTCCAACGCTCGTGGTCTCTGCGTCTTGCCAGCAGCTCATGTTCAACCAGTCTCCGATCTCGAACAGCAGAAATGACGATGAGCTCAGCGTATCGATCAACCAGGTGGAAAACCTTCACCTTCTCCCTCACCAGGATCGTGTTCACTCTCAGTGTTTCAGTTTGTGCCCGCAGAGTCTCCATCTGTTTCTGTTGAACATCTTCAATGGGAACAGACAGTGTTCAAACTGTTAGATGTCTCAACTCAGAACTCATTATTTAAGCACACAAGAGTGAGCCCAAAGCTATTGCATTAGTTGAATTAATCAATGAATGTCCGTACAGTAAAGTAAATTTGCATAACAGTCCCCTGACTGAACAGAGAGGCCTGGTCTGGATAAACACATGGTCATCATATTTCCATATTAACTGTGCTGTGAAGATGAGAATTTCCCTGGTAGTTTACTGACCCCCGACTGTCCCGTACTGGACACCCTCTCACTACAGCCACAGATATCACTGTTCTTGTGGAAGAAACTTTTAATCCCCATTGTTGATGAGGTGTGTGTGGAGATAGAGAAAAAGGACGTTGGCATTCTGTCAAAGGAACAGGTCGGGGAATCACAGCTCCCCCCTCCCCTCTCAACATCACTGATTCAAAATGCAAAGAAGTATATTCGCTGATCAGTTTCTGCTCTGTGGCTGGGTGGCTGGGGGAGAAAATGTCAATGTCTTGTTCAGGAGATTGAGACAGTCAGCATTTTGGCACAAACCACAGACAATCCACCCACCCCCCCACTTCCATCATCACAGATGCTGCTCAGCTCACTGGGTTCGTCCAGAAAATGGTTCGAGACGGCAGATCTGCAGTACCGGGTCTCTTAAAGAGTCTGTGTTGTAAATGCTCAACAGATCCAAGATTGAATATACACGAGTGTAAAGGAGAAGGAAATAATTGTTATTCTGGCTCTGATGAAGCTCAAACTCAGATAGTGTATGCAATGGAAAACTCAGTATTTTTTTTTTTTCAATCGTTCTGGTGGTGGGGTGCGGTTGTTAGTTGTGGATGTGTTGATCTGTCTTACTGCTTGAGGAAAGTAACTGATTTTGAGTCTGGTGGTCCTGCTGTGGATGCTATGTAGCTTCCTCCCTCATGGGGCGGGGCAAACAGCCCATAGGCAGGATAGGTGGGATCCTTCCTAACGCTGCTGGCCCTTTTCCAGAGCCGTTCTGTATATACGTCCCTGATGAGAGGTGGGATGGGGGTGCCGGTGATACGTTTGGACAGTTTTGACTACCCGTTGTCCAGTTGGCCACAGTTATGCAGCATGTTGACCTGCCCTCTGCATCACAGCTGTCGAAGGACGCGAATGTAGATGTGAGTACAGGTCAGCCAACGTCTGTGGAAACGGGAGAGACCACTGGTCTATGGCTTTAAATACACGTTTGAAAACCATGTTGTTTACAGGTCGGGAGTTAAAGAGAGCAGAGACCGAGGAATTTTGGTAGCAGCCAGCATGAAGTCTCATTACACTGTGATGTTTAAGCATTCTCCTCATTTAGATAATAGTCCACCCTATTGTTTCTCTTTCCAAAATGCATTACCATTCATTCCCCAACATTGTAATCCATTTGCGACACTCTTCCAATTCGTCGAAGTTTTGCTGCAATTGCATTGCTTCCTCAGCACTATCTGCCCCTTCGCCAATTTTTGTATCATCAACAAATGCGGTCAGTAAAGGAGCCCAGCAGAAGCAACTGATTGGGCAACCAAGGTCAAGTAACCAAGCGGTTTTGAAAGACTGATACCAATAAATAGAGGGGTAGCTCAAGTGGAGCGGCCAGTGCAAAGCTGCCAGTAGAGGTCTGGAGCTTTGGGGCTTTGACTCATGGAGCGGCCTTGTCGAGGGTAGAGCCTTGTGAGGGAACTGCGAGTTTTTGGCTTGAGAGATTTTGGCAGTTTGACTGCGCAATCAAGTCAATTACGATTTGAATATCTTAACAGAAAGCAGTTAATTAGATAATTCAAGATTTGAATAGCTCAGACTCAGCAGAAAGCAGCTGATTGAGCAATCGAGCTCAGGTGACCAAGCAGCTTGAAAAACTCAGACAAATAAATAGAGGGGTAGCTCAAGTGGAGCGGCCAGTAAAGGAGTTGAGCTTTGCGGCTTTGACTCGGGGAGCAGCCTTGTTGAGGAAAGGTCCTTGTGAGGAAAGAGCGAGTCTTTGGCGAGGAAGCTGAGGGAGGAGACTACGCCACAGTTGGTGAGGGTGAGAGGTGGTGAAGAGATGACAGGTAAATTGGTTCAGTGTGATGCTTGCCTGATGTGGGTGGTCAGGGACAGTGATGGTGTTTCCGGCTGCTACAACTGTGAAAAGCGTGTCCAGGTTCAGATCCTGAAAGACCGTGTTAGGGCACTGGAGAGGCAACTGGATGACCTCAGGTTCATCCAGGAAAAACGTGAGTTTTCTGGACAGGACCTACAGTGAAATCGTTACATCCGAAGATAACAGAGGAGAGAACGGGGGCGACGATGAGGAAGAGATGGAAGCTTGAAGTACAGGAGACCCCGGGGGATGTGCCTCTTGAAATCATGTTCACCCTCTTGGAAGCTTGGGACAGAAGACACTGCCAGTCTGAGAGGTGGACGGGTCTGCGAGTCAAAAATTGGCACTGAAGCAAAGCCAAAGAGACAGACGACTGGCAGAGCTGTGGGTTTTAGATTCTTAGACCACTTGGATCAGTTTCGGGGTAAGGATGAATTGTACAAAAGGGACAGGTTGCACCTTAGCAGTCAGGGGACCAGCATTCTGGCAGGCAGGTTTGCCACTGCAACACGCGTGTGTTTAAACTAATAAGTGTGGGGAGGAGACGAACTGGAAATATAAGGATGGAGTTAAAGGGAAAGAGTGAATAAGAAAAGTTAAGAAAGACATCAGAATTTACGGGGCAGAAAGCTCAGGAGGGGATCGGAGAGTATGGCCAAGTGCAATAGGACCAATGTGACAAGAAGGGGAGTAATGGATTAAAAATATTATATATAGATGAGCTTGAATTTCAGTTGGAAGTTGGTAAGTATGATGTTGTAGGAATAACAGAGACATGGCTGCAAGAGGACCAGGGCAGGGAAATGAATATTCAAGGATATACATCCTATCGGAAGGACAGACAGGTGGGCAGACGGGGTGGGGTGGCTCTGCTGGTGAGGAATGAAATACAGTCCCTTGCAAGGAGTGACATAGAATCAGGAGATGCAGAGTCAGTATGGGTAGAACTGAGAAATTGTAAGGGCAAAAAGACCCTAATGGGAGTTATCTACCGACCCCCAAATAGTAGCCTGGATATAGGGTGCAAGTTGAATAAAGATCTAAAATTAGCATGTTGCAAAGGTAATACTACAGTTGTAATGGGGGATTTCAACGTACAGGTAGACTGGGAAAATCAGATTGGTACTGGACCCCAAGAAAGGGAGTTGGTGGAGGGCCTCTAGATGGATTCTCAGAGCAGCTTGTGCTGGAGCCTACCAGGGAGAAGGCAATTCTGGATGTAGTGTTGTGTAATGAACCGGATTTGATAAGGGAACTCTAGGTAAAGGAGCCATTAGGAGGTTGTGACAATAATATGTTAAGTTTTAATCTACAATTTGAGAGGGAGCAGCAGGATCAGTGATTCTCACCGTGGCTAACAAGGGAAGTCAAGGAGAGTATAAAATATAAGAGAGAAGAAGTATAACATAGCAAAGATGAGCGGGAAGCCAGAGCACTGGGAACATTTAAAGAACAATAAAAGATTACTAAAAAAGGCAATATGCGGAGACTATAAAGGAGGATAGTAAAAGCTTCTTTAGGTATGTGAAGAGGAAAAAGTTAGTTAAAACTAATGTTGGGCCCTTGAAGGCAGAAACAGGTGAATTTACTATGAAGAGTGAGCAAATGTCAGACGAGTTGAACAGATACTGTGGATCTGTCCTCACTAGGGAAGACACAGACAATCTCCCAAATATAATAGTGGCCAGAGGACATAGGATAATGGAGGGACTGAAGGAAATTCACATTATGCAGAAAAAGGTGTTGGGTAGTCTGATGGGACTGAAGGCTGATAAATCCCCAGGGCCTTATGATCTGCATCCCAGGGTACTTAAGGAGGTGGCTCTAGAAATCGTGGACGCATTGGTAATTATTTTCCAATGTTCTATAGATTCAGGATCGGTTCCTGAGAATTGGAGGATAGCTAAAGTTATCCCGCTTTTTAACAAAGAGGGGAGAGAGAAAACAGGGAATGATAGACCAGTTAGCCAGACATCAGTGGTAGGGAAGATGCTGGAGTCAATTATAAAAGATGAAATAACGGCACATGTGGATAGCAGTAACAGGATCCGAGTCAGCATGTATTTACGAAGAGGATATCATGCTTGACTGATCTTCTGAAATTTTTTGAGGATCTAACTATGAAAATGGACAAGAAAGAGCCAGTGGATGTAGTGTACCTGGACTTATAGAAAGCCTTTGATAAGGTTCCATATAGGAGATTAGTGGGCAAATTAAAACACATGGTATTGGGGGTAGGGTATTTACATGGATAGAAAATTGATTGGCAGTCAGGAAACAAAGAGCAGGGATTAATGGGTACTTTTCAGAATGGCAGACGGTGACTCGTCTGGTACCACAAGGGTTGGTGCTGGGACCGCAGCTATTTACAAAATACATTACTGATTTAGATGAAGGGATTAAAAGAAACATTGGCTAATTTGCAGATGACACAAAGCTGGGTGGTGGTGTAAAATATGAGGAGGATAGACTCCAACGCTTCAATCACTTAGGTTAGGCAAACTGGCCTGTAATTCCACAAACAAGAGAAAATCTGCAGATGCTGGAAATCCAAGCAACACACACAAAATGTTGGAGGGACTCAGCAGGCCAGACAGCAGCTGTGGAACAGCTGACGTTTTCTTTCGAGATCCTTCGGCAGGACTGGAGACAAAAAGCTGAGGAGTAGATTCGGAAGGTGGAGGGGGGAGGGGGCGGAGGGAGAGAGAAGTGACAGGTGACAGGTGAAACTTGGAGGGGAGGGGATGAAGCAAAGTGTATGAAGTTGATTCTTGATAGAGACAGGAGGCCATGGAAGCAAGGAAAAGGTGGGGAGGGTCACCAGAGGGAGGCGATGGACAGGCGAGGGGATAACATGTGAGACGTACGAGGGCATGGGGAACGGTGAAGGGGGAGAGGAAGCCTTTCTGGAATCTTAAGAAATTGATATTCATGCCATCAGGTTGGACGCTGCTCAAAAGGTGTTGTTCCTCCAACCCGAGTGTGGCATTATCCTGACGGTGCAGGATGTCATGGACTGACGTATCGGAATGGGAATGGGAAGTGGAAATAAAATGGGTGGCCACTGGGAGATCAGGCTTGTTCTGGCGGACACAGTGCAGACGCTCGGCACTGGTTTCATCGAGAGACAACAGACCATACCGAGATCAACTACGCCTCCCTCTTTTGCTCTCTCCACCCACTATTTTCCTTTCTTCCATGCCTTCTGTCTCTTTTACTAACCAACTTCCTCGCTCTTTGCTCATCCCTCCTCCTCCAAATTTCACCTATCGCCTGGCATTTCTCTCTCCCCTCCCACCCCGCCCGCCAGCTTTCAAATCGACTCCTCAGCGTTTTATCTCCAGTCCCATCGAATGTTCTCAGCCCGAAACGTTTACTCTACTTTCTCCATAGATGTGCTGAGTTTCTCCATCATTTTCTGTGTGATAGACTATAACTTATTTCTTTTGTCTTCATCCCTTCTTTATGCTTCTTTTTGTTACCTATTGTTAGATTTTAGAAGCTTCCAAATCAACTAGCTTTCCTCTCACTTCTGCTACATTATATTGCGTTTCCTATTCTATTATGCAGACCCTAGCTGCCTCATAAGGGATCATTACAATAATCTCCCTGATAAGATCTGATCTCAGTGTGTCAGGGATCTGTAGGGTCTCACAGAGTACTGGGAACCTGTTAGAGCTGTGTGGAGACTCACAGTGCATCAGGACCTTGCCAAGGTTCTGTGGTGTCTAAAGGCGTGACTGGACCCTGTCAGGGGTGTTAGAGGCTTCACAATGTGTCAGAACCCTGTCAGTGGTGAGTGGTGTCTCATGGTGTGTTGGGACACTGTCTGAGGTGTGTGGGGTCCCACAGTATGTCAGGACCCTGTCATTAGTGGGTGGGGATTCACAGTGTGTCCGGACCCTGTCAGGGGTATGAGCTGTCTGACAGTGTGTCAGGAACCAGTCAGGTGTGTGTGGGGATTCAGTGTATCAGGATGCTTTCAGAGGTGTGTGGGGGTCTCCTAGTGTACCTGGAACCTGTCAGGTCTGTGTGGGGTCTCCCAGTGTGTCAGGAATCTGCGAGGGGTGTGTGGGGTGTCTGTGTCGGAACCCTGTCAGGGGTGTGTGGGGTCTCACAGCGTGACAGGATCCTGTCAGTAGTGCGTGGGTCTCTCTATGTATCAGCAACTTGCTGGGTGTCCGTGTGGTCTCACTGTGTGTCAGGACCCTGCCAGGTGTTTGTGGGGTCTCACAGTGTGTCAGGACCCTGTCATTAGTGGGTGGGGATTCACAATGTGTCCGAACCCTGTCAGGGGTGTGTGGTCTCACAGTATGTCAGGACCATGTCATTAGTGGGTGGGGATTCACAATGTGTCAGGACCCTGTCAGGGGTGTGTGTGGTCCCACAGTATGCCCAGAACCTGTCAGGGTTGTCTGGTGTCTGGCTGTGTGTCAGGACCTGCCAGCGATGAGTGTGGTCTCAAAGTGTGTCAGGACCCTGCTCGCGATATATGGGGTCTCACAGAGTTTCTGGACCATGCCAGCGAACTGTGAGGTCTCATAATGTGAGAAGACCTTACCACAGTGTGTCATGACCGTGTCTGGGGTGCGTGGGGTCTCACAGTGTGTCAGGACCATGTCAGAGATGTGTGGGGTCTCACAGTGTGTCAGGACCGTTTCTGGGGTGTGTGGGGTCTCAAACTGTGTCAGAACCCTGTCAGAGGTTGTGTGCCGTCTCGCAGTGTGTCTGAACCCTGTCAGGGGTGTGTGGGGTCTCCATTCAAAGTGTTCGGCTGTAATTGGAAGCGTAGGAAAACATTAATTGTAGATATATTTTCTTTAGAGAATATGACAGTGGTAGAAATGGTGTTCTTCAATAATCATGGAGAGATTCTGTTTCATGTACAGAAATGGCTGTAGGAATTTCACTGTCGTGTTTGTTCCCTCAGCAAACAACATGAGGAATAGTAAACGAAAAGGTTGTAGCGATTTACCAAACCCATGGTGCAGAGAAACTGAGGGGTTTCATTGATATGATGTGGACTGGAACAGCATTAACAGAGGTGAGTAGTTTGTAAACATCCTGATTCATCTCACTCTGGTCCCATATTTAAATTATCATCTTTGGAATTTGTTCTTGTAATTGAGAGAGACAGAACAAGGGTTCTGGCCGAGGTTCCTTATATTTCTGTTGAGAGCTTTGAATAATCAGGTAAAACATGGGCTGATGCAATATTAATAAGTTTTGTGATGTTTGTCTTTCCTAAGCTCTCTCCTCTGTTAAATGTGCAGTTGAGTGATCTAACTCAGTCTGCAGTGATGAAGCCTCACAATGTCTTGAGCCCAGGAACTGCCCCGGGCTCCGTTTTCACAGTAGTGTAGTGTAGATGTAGTGAGCTTTCCATCCAGACGGTCGCAGTTTAACTAATTGCAATATTATTTAGAGATATTTTCAGTCATTTTCACCTTCCTTGCTGCGATCCCATAACCCTTGGTTTCTCTGTCCTAATTCCCATCTCTTACCCTTCCACAGTGTCCAGCGCACAACACCAGCAGACAGGAATTCCAGCTTCTGTGGACTGAGCTGAGGAATATGTCCCCCAATCTCACCCTCTCTAACACCGTAGCAGTGTTTGCACTAGGGGGTGTAGATGTGAACACAATGTGTTCACATTCTGCTCTGTGGTTGAACAGACCAGTTGGGATGTCACCTGATTTTCTAATTAAAGTGTTGCGATTGTTACTATTCTGTGACTGGAACTCTAAGAAAAGATAATCTGCTGGGGGAAGTTTAGAAAACGGTTAAGAAAGAGTCTGTTCAGGAGAGGGCCGTGGCTGTCAAGAGAAGATTTTGGCATCTTGTGTGAAGAAATATAAGTTTTTAATTCCATTTTCCATATCCCCCTCTCCCTTTCTCCACGTAGACTCTTGTAGGCCCTGGAGCGGTGTGAACAATTTCCTCAAACTCGCCAGCTCTCTGCCTCTTTCCTCAAAATGACATTTGAAAACATTTGCTCTAAGAAACATGCTTCCATGTGTCTCACTGTGTTCTCTGTCACAGTGCCCATATTTACCTGGTCAGATCCCTGTGGCTCAACAACCTAACCGCCGTACGCAAATTACAACCGTTGGTGGAAACAGAGGTCAAGTTTCAACTTAATGAACTCTGCTCTGGGCTATTGCATACCGCCCCACTACCGGAGGGATGTTGAGGCTTTAGAGAGGGAGCAGAAGAGGTTTACCGGGATGCTGCCTGGATCAGAGGGCATGTGCTATGATGAGAGGCTGGATGAAGTTAGATTGTTTGCTCTGGATCGTCGGAGACCGAGGGGAGCTCTGACACAGGTTGAGAACATTATGAGAGGCAGAGATAGAGTGGACAGCGATCACCAGTTTGTCGCGGTTGAAATGTCTTTTACCAGAGGGAATGTATTGAAGGTGAGATACTGTAGAATGAAGCAGGATGTGAGGGAGAGCTTTTTTATTCATCAGAGAGCCGTGGCTGCATGGACCGCACTGCCTGGTAAGGTGATCGACACAAATTATTAGAAGCTTTTTAGAGACGTTTGGATATACACATGGATGTAAGGAAGATGAAGGAGTATGGACATGGTGCAGGAAGGAGAGATTAGAGTTCGGCTATGTAGATTTACCTCTCAGCTGGTTCGGCACAATGTTATATGACTAATGACCTATTCCTGTGTTATACTCTTCAATGTTCAATGCACGTTCACTTACCTTTCAGCTCACTGAGAACCTTGATTAAACCTTGAGCGGTGTTTGATCGATGGGAGTGATCACAACCTGTTTGAATTTAAACACATTGAGGGAATGATGTGTAAAATTTTAAAGTGTGCTATATTCAATCCAAATTTGAATTAATCTCTGATATTTTCTCACCATATATCTGTATTTCGTTCAGAATTTTGTCCAACATTGGAACATCATTCCACATTTTCACAAAGGTTTCCCACATCACCCTCTGGGCACGGGAGCCTTTCTCCATCACCAGGCTCAGGAGGAGTTTAGAACTGTCCGCCCGCTCTCCCTTATCAGCGAGATCAGAAATTTTCTGTGAAGAGTAACAGTGAACATATTGGCGACTGACAGATTCACACAGAGAATGAGAAGTAAATGATGTGCTGTGTAACGGGATCAGACTGAGCAGTCACCCGGACGGGTGCTGAACCAGTCTGGACATGGACTGTACATTCTGAGTGCAGAGCACAGGGAGGGACATTCACTGTGAACCTGGTCCACCAGTCAATGAGATCCTGGCTGGTCTGTGACCGCTTCATTGACGTGGCTCCAATTCCATAAATAATCCCTCACTGGATTTGACGGTGTAAAACAGACACCATAAAATAACGATCACAGAGGAAGAAATAAAACTGGATGATTTTATTTTATATAACAGAATGAACAGCCTCAGAGAAGTTGCAGAACTTATGATGTGATTCATCTCCTCAGTCCGCCAGTGTCCAACATGACAGCGGATTACTGGGTGACATCTGACACCTTTCACTTCCCTTTTCCAGTAGAGGTTTTCTCAGTGATTACACGTTACAACATGGCAATGTTCCCCGATTCACACTGCATGGAGTCACAGATTGTAACAGAATTATCTCCACCCAGAACTGAACACACCCAGGCTCCTGTGGCATTCACTGATGATGTTCCGGTTCTCACTGACATCCTGCCGTCACTCTGTACATTCTTCACAGATTGAAACTTCCTGTCATATTTGCAATTAATGCTGTTACTCACTCTGAACATCGAGCAGCTCCCCACCAGTCCGTGGGTTCTTTTCAACTCTTTCCATATCTGGTTCAGATTCACATGATCCGGATTGCATGTGGAGTATTTATTTCCCAGTTGTTCTTTTATCTAATTTCATATCCGTTGAGTCAGTTCCAACAGCCATCAGTCCTGTGATGTGGGAAAATTCAAACCCATTCTCCCTCCCACTCACCCGATGTTCCTCTCCGCTGAACTGTTTCTCAGCCTTTAACGCCAGGCTCACTCCGTGAACCCGTCCTTCCATCGCCTGCTCCAGCCTGTCCCGGTAGAAGTCTGTCAACTGCAGCAGCTGGAAATCATCCCAGCTTGCCAGGAGCTCGGTGATCACTGAGCCCGGACCTGTGAAGGAACATGAGGAGCATTAAAGAAATTACGGACCTCATACTGGACAGTAACTTTATCGTTGGAACCTAAAGATCACCAAACACAGTCCGAAATATATGTATATGGGGATGGGGATGTGGGGCGGGGGGGGAGAGGTGGGGTGGAACGGGCTTTGGCCGGGGGATCGGTGGCGCCGGTGTTGTAGGAGCGGGTATAGTTTCATCTGTTGAAGGCTGCTCTTTCGTGTCCCCAGGAATATCCCTCTCTGTTTGGAAAGGACTCTACTTATTCCTAAGAATATAGTAACCCAGCGTCATCACTCCCCTGGTGCTGCCCATCACCATGGCTTTGCTCTGGGTTACTGTCTGCCTGCCTGGTCAATCCCTTCCTCAGTAAATCTCTGGAGAATCTCATAAAATGCTTTAGGTACTCAGCATGTCAGGCAGCATCTGTGGAGGAGAATAAGCAATCAACATTTCGGGCCAAGGCCCTTCATCGGACTGGAAATGAGGGATCAGAGATTCTAGATATTGCCACGTTACCTTCCATTCATTGTGGTCCTCATCCGAAATGTCAAATCTTTATTACTCTCCATGGATGCTGCCTGACCTGCTGAGTTCTGCCAATATTTTTTGTGTCTTTTTATTGCCCAAAACTTTCAGCATCTGCAGAATGCCATGTCATCTAGAGTAACTCGCTATTTTAATGTGCATCACGATCTGTTAGAGGAGCAGCAGCAGACGGTAATTGTACACCTTCTACGTTTGACTGTATTTCCCCCAGAAATGTTAACTCTCTCTCTTATCTCTCTGATCAGTTTTCACAAACACTTTGTGAATTCCCAATATTTATTTTTTTTTAAACTTTTTTTATTGCATTTTTAAATGGTTACAAAGTATGAAAAAACAATGTATATAACCCATACCCCCTCCCCTTAACCCCTCCCCCCTAACTGCCCTATAGAAAAAAAAGAAAGAAAGAAAGAAAGAAAGAAAGAAAGAATGAATGAATGCCTGGTTGTTGGAAGATCTCCACATGCTCCATGGAATTCGTAATAACTTTAATATGTATATTTATTTCTTTCCCCTAATAACCAATTGTTTCATCTTCAGAGCATCTATATATTTAATCCTGTCTTTTGTAAATAAGGGCTCCAAATTTTCAAAAATGTTTCATATTTATCTCTTAAATTATAAGTATTTTTTTCTAATGGAATACAACCATAGATTTCTTTCTTCCAAGAATCTATACTTAAATGTGTATCCGATTTCCAAGTAACTGCAATATTAATGTCATTTGATCAATTAAAGTATAAATATAAAATATCAAACAACACTTTATTTTGTTACTTTCAATTAAAGGCTTATTTAAGAGAAAAATTAGGTCAAACAATGTTATTGCCGAAATCTAATGAAATAGAAATTTTAATTCAAAAAGGAAATATCAAATAATTTATATCTTGCATGTATAATTTGATTCAAAGACAGGTAATTAAGCAAGGAGTCCATAAGTCAAGACAAAAATGGGAAAGTGATTTGAACATTAAAATTGAAGAAACAAATTGGTCAAGAATTCCCAATATTGAATTAAATACAGCCGCAGAATCAGCAGAGTATTTATAAATTAAAATAATTCGCCAACATACCCGTGTCCTTTCCCGATGTTGACGACACTGGAAGTCCTCGCCTGCCGGCACATTGACCCATTGTGAGGACAGGTGAGATCAGCTTTTGTTTCTCTGTAACAAAACAAATAACAGGAGGGTCAAACATTAATTGGGGTTTACAGGAGAACACTGTTTTGTTTTTAAACTGAGGCAAACACTTCCAAACATCTTGGGCCTGTCCACTGAAGCCTTGACAGGGCCTGATCCAGCTGAGCCCATCGATTTCCGCTCTCTCCATCTATTGTACAACGTGCCGGGACTTCCGGGGTACCTACGTGCTATATTGCACACAATTCCCTTTTCGGAGCCAATCTTGTGTCCTCGACCGGGAGTGATGTGTCAATGCAATGGCAAGGCAGGTTGAGCAGACAGCGCCCACTGCTTTGGCCCTCCTACCACTGGTGGCGCTATGGTGAGTAATGGACAGCCGTTACAGCAGTGTGGGTTGAAACATTTCTGCCGATTAATGGGACATCCATTCCTCTCGTCACTGAATTATACAGATTTCTCAGTCACACCTGATTCTCACCATCTCCTTTCAGTTTTTCATCCCCTGGCATTGACACCAGTGGCAATGCATGGTTTGAGTCTATATAGAATCACTCTGACATCCTGAACAATGCAATCTCACACATAGCATCATGGCATCTTGTTCTGAACCACTATGCTATCTCCGGCAGAACTTTAAGACCATTATTATCATCTAAACTCGGTTAAGATTTCTTTGGACATATCACCTGGCTATTATCAGATAGGTTAATGGTACCTTGTTAAGCACAATGTAGACCCGCCATATATCCGAAACAGCAAGTTGGGAAAAGTCATTGTAACCTGTTGCAATATGAAGCAGACTCCTGAATTTAGTATCAAACTTTCTAACCATGCCATGTACATTCATATACAAATCAATGTCATGAATATCTAATTAACGAGGCCTCGACACTGACATGCACTTCCCACTCGTCACGGACATCCATTCGTTAAATCCATCTTCAGTCATCACCCTCTGCTTTCTGTCATTGAACCCGGTGTGAATCCAGCTCACCAGCTCCCCGAGAATCCCACGTGACCTATCCTTCCAGGTGAGCTGCCATGCCGGATCTTGTTACAGACTTTTCCAAAGGTCAGATGAATATGTTACAATCCAGCAACAATGAATATATGATTGAAACAGGGTTTTTATAACAAATAAAACATTTCTTAAACACTGCTAAAAAAAACAAAAAGTAAACAAACGACTAACAACCGGAAGTCAGCTGCGATGTGGCAGCTCGAACAGTTCTTAAAGCGAGAATCCGAAAACAGTCCTTAAAACGGTAAAGCAAAAACAGTTCTCATAAGTAGTAATACGAAAATCCAAAATTTTACCCAGTCGCTTAGGAGACACTTCTTGAAACCATTTAAATTCTCTTTCACGTTGTGTTATTGCTGTTCCCAGACAAAGTATGTTTTGATCCAAGGATTCATAATGAAGAAAATGAAACGGCTTAAAGACACTGACCTTTCTTTGGCGAAACTTTACCCAACCCTCTATTCTACCGACAGAACAGGAGTTACCATGGACATAGCTGACAAATTCCTTCCGAATGAGAATCAAACAAGGTCGAACCTGCTTGACCGTCGAAATCAACTTTCCTCGATCATTAACTTACCGAACTTCAAATCTTCACTCTCCAATGACTGGACTGGCAGTATTATGGCAAAACTGACGGCAATAACCATTGACTTAAGGCAGAAAGTGAAACTCCACTTTTAAATGAATCTGCGTCATAACATCCGAATACACAGAAACGTGGAGTCACTACCATATTCAACCACGAACTGCCCACGTCACAGGATGGGGTTCTCCTTTAATACCCGGTTGGGGGGGGGGGAACTATCACATGACCTCTCACTGGGGGGAAAATTACATCACTCCCCCATCACAAGACCATTAACTCATCTCCAGCATAGCTTCAATTACATCATGGTCACGTGACTGTTATAAGATACCCACAGGTACATAACATCACTGCTCTATTTTATCTATCTTCAGTTAGCTCTTCAAAAGTTTCCAGAATACTTGTCAGATATGATGTCCCACTGAGTGGTGCAGATGACAATTTCCCCACAATCAATGTCCAGCCGACCGGGGCTTCAGCTTCACGACAGACTGAGGAAATTCCAATCCAGATGTAGAATTGCCGACCTGGACTGAAGCTTCCATACTGCCAGTTCCATACCCGCAGAGTCACTAACCCAATATTATGACCCATACAAAGACGTTTTGGTGCCGGCGATTTGCCGTGGTGTTCCTGCCATTTCCGATTCACAAACTGATGTTGAACTGGAACCTAAAGACCCTTTGCCGGGGCCGGGGCTCGGGCTGGTTCACCGGTCTGTAGATTGTGAGAAGATGCAGATACACTTCAGCTTGTTTCCAACAACTAAACTGAGCAGGTTTGATCACAATGGAATTGCTGTGTGGGAGCTTGTCCAGCACAGCTGTCTGCCATGCCTCCGCTGAATGTAGCAGGAAGAAAATATAAAATTATAAAGTAGAAAAATATGGGAACTCCGGACATCAGGTTACATCCGTGAATGCCGAAATGGTGGAAGATCCAACATCTGAACTGCAACTGTCCAAGATGCTGTCGATCGGCTTTTCCAGTATTTTCGTCTTCTTACTTTAAATTTCCTGCAACTGTAGCTTTATCCCCCCACTTTATATTATGCACAGATGGTAACTGATTGTAAAATGCCAGCAACATGCTAAAATATTTGTTGGTTATCAGTTCATTCTGACCCTGGTGTAATACACTCCATACAATCAATGCCGGACAAATGGCCGCTTTCAGTGTGTTGGGAATATGTAAAGCAATTATCGACCCCAGGCTTCGATCCATCTGGAGTTTGGATCCGATAACTGGCCAGTTGTTGGAAGTAAAGTTCCCCAGGTACATCTCAATGGATGGGTTCAATCTCGGCATCAGCACCTCACCCCGCTCCTGGGACCAGAACACCAGGGGCTGAGCGCGGTTCCTCTCAGGCGTTTCAGTGTGAAGGACGTACAACCCGGACGGACCCCTGCGGTTTGTGTCCAGGAAGTGGAACGAGGCCGCCAGTTCGAGGAAGTTAACGGGACTCACTGCCCAAAATCTCCCCCCTCCCCCCCCGCCACACCGGGATCGGCCTCAGTACTCACCTATGGGAAATTGTCGGTCGCGTTCACCCTGAGTGACCGGCCTCAATACTGACCGATGAGAACTTGATCAAATTGTTCCCCAGACGAGATCTGTCCTCCGGCTCCCAGCCGATGATCCGCTTCAACGGAGAACGGAAAGAAAACCACCGCCCATCCGGGGACTGTGAGAGCGGGGACGGAGCTTCGACGGCGGAACCCTCACGTGCTGCAGATTGGCGTATGAAATGGGAGTGAGAAACAGGATCATGTGACGGGAGGAGGGTCTCCCATCTGAACCGGTTTTACACGCTGCCCGACCTACCTGCCGCATTTTACACCTTATTTCGTATTTACACCAGCTACAATTTTCAATTTTTCCCTCTGCATCTTCCATGTCCCGATCACTCCACCACCCGGTTCTTAGAGTTACGGGATCAATTCCCATCCCGGTCCGATACAGAATTCCCACTCCAACAGGAATTATGCAGGTTTCATTGAAAACACTTCTATGTTTATAAACACTAATTTCTATTTACATTCCTCCGGAGCCTCACTGGACAGGAACACTGAAACATCAAGTGAGAAACAGGAGGAGGTGGCCATTCTGTCCCTTAAACCATCAACAAGATGACGGCAGCTCCTCAATCTCAGCCACATGTTTGTGTCCTATCCTCATTTCTTCGATCCCTTCGGTCTCCACACGTCTGCCGGCCTCTGTCTGTTCCCGTATGTCTGATTATCAGCCACACACAGACGACTTGTTGCCGGCTATTTGACGTTGTGTTCCTGCCATTTCCGATTCACAGACTGAGGTGGGACGGGAACCTAACCTAAGGGTCTTCTGCCTGCGCTGTTGCTCAGGATGATTCACCGGTCTGTAGATTGTGAGAGGATGCGGATACACTTCAGCTTGTCTCCAGCAGCTAAACTGTGGACATTTGATCATTATCTTCTTGCTGTGTGGGATCTTGCACAGCACAGTTGGCTGTGACATTTCCCTCAGGGTTGCAGAAACTCAATGTAAAATTTTAAAATGGAAAATGATGGGAACGCAGTAGATCAGGCCACATCTGTGAAAGGGGAAATGGTGAAGACACAGTTTCGGATCTGGGGCTATCCAAGATGCTGCAGATCTGCTGTAAGTTTCCAGAATTCTCTCGTTTCTACTTTAAATTACCTGTAAGAGCAGGTTTTGTTCATCTTTACTGGACAAATATTAACTGATTGGAGTTTCGCGGATGTTGTTCCCTTATTCAAGAAAGTGAATTGAGAGAGCCCAGGAAATTATACACCAACGATATTTACTTCACTGGTTGGGAAATTGATGGGGAAGATCCTGCGAGATCCTGATTTATGAACATTTGTGGAAGCGTAATATGATTAGGAATAGTCAAAGTAAGATCATGACTTACGAGCCCTTTTGAAGTGTTTAAGGATGTGACTAAACATATTGATGAAAGTAGAGCAGTATATGTAGTGTGTATGGATTTTAGCAAGGCATTTGATAAGATACCCCATGCAAGGGTTATTGAGAAAGTAAGGAGGCATGGGATCCAAGGAGACCTTGCATTGTGTATCCAGAATTGGCTTATCCACAGAAGGCAAACAGTGGTTGCAGATGGGTCGTATTCCGCATACAAGTCGACGATTAGTGCTTCTGTTCTGGGACCCCTTCACTTAGCAATTTTTAGAAATGGCCTGGATGAGGAAGCGGAGGGATAGGTTAGTAAATTTGCTAATGACACCTAGGTTGGAGGTATTGTGGATAATGTGGAGGAACTGTCAGAGGTTACAGCGGGACATCGATAGGATGCAAAGCTGGGCTGAGAAGTGGCAGATGCAGTTCAGCCCAGATAAGTGTTAGGTAGTTCATTTTGCTAGGTCAAATATGATGGTAGAATATAGTATTAATGGTCAGACTATTGAAAGTGTGGAGCATCACAGTGATCCTGGGGTCCGAGTCCATAAGCCACTCAAAGTTGCTGCGTAGGTTGGCTGAGTGGTACGGAAGGCTTACGGTGCATTGGCCTTTATTAACCGTGGGACTGAGTTTAAGAGCTGAGTGGTAATGGTACAGCTATATAAGACCCGGGTAAGACCCATCATGGAGTATTGTGCTCAGTTCTGGTCACCTCGCTAACCGAACGATGTGCAAACTATAGAAAGGGGGCAGAGGGGATATATAAGAATGTTGCCTGGATTGGAGAGCAAGCCTTCTGAGAATAGGTTGAGTGAACTTGTCCATTTCTCCTCGGAGAGATGGAGGATGAGACATGACCTGATAGAGGTGTATAAGATGATGAGAGGCAATGATCGTGCGAGTAGGCAGAGGCGTTTTCTCACGGCTGAAATGAGCAACACGAGAGGGCACAGCTTTAAGGTGCTGGGAAGTAGGTACCAAGGCAATGTCAGGGGTACGTTTTTTTTTCTTTTACGCAGGCAGTGGTGTGTACGTGGAAGGGGCTGCCGGCGACGGTGGTGGAGGCGGACAGAGTAGGGTCCTTTAAGAGGCTCTTGGATCTTAGAAAAATAGCGGACTATGGCTAACCCTGGGAAATTTTTGAAGTAAGTACATGTTTCGGACAGCAGGGTTAGCCAAGGGCTTGCAGGTTTTCTATATTTCTGTGTTCACTGCACACTGCTAATGCTTACAGAATCCTTTCCTCCCACTATCATTCCGTTGAAGTTGCTCCAGGGGTTACTGACTCTACACAAAGAGGAAGTGAACACAGAACGATGAAATTGTGCAACACTTCTTGCAGTTCTCGTGGTTTGTTACCGTGGAAACGGAGGAAGTGGCTCAACAACAGTAACTGAAAAAGGAAATAACGAAGTCAGCAGCACACGCTGAGTTACATTGTGACAAAGGTTAAGACTGTAGCCATTTTGAAATGATGAATCTAAAATTGTAAATGATGCTTTCAGCCATGCCTCGTGCTGTATTGAATTAATCCTATAGTTGTTCTGGCTAACAAAACATGATTCCTACTCTACCGATCAATAATATATTGCCATTTTTATACCAAATGACAGCTTCAACAAACAAACTCCACAGGCCGAACACGCTTTTGCTGACGACGTTTCTCTCATCTCTGTTTTAAAGGGAAACTTCTTCATTTTGAGGTTGTCCTCTCAGATAACAGACTCTCCGGCTGATGGAAACATCCTCCCCATGTCCACTGACTCCAGGCTGTTCAGCATTCTGTGGGTTTAAATAAGATCCCATCCACCTCTATACTTCTGAACTCCTTAGAGTTCAGGCCCAGAGTCATCAGATGCTTCCCGTACATAAACCTTCTCATTCCGGAGATTACTCTTGTGAATTGTGTGAGCACCAGTGTACTGAACACATTTCCAGCAATAACAAAGGAACTCCAGAAGCAAAAATCTGAGCTTAGAAAATAAATAGTAGCTCAACATCTTATAAACATGTGCTACTTGATCCCGGGTCCATTGCACTTGAATCTAAAACTGGTGTATCCCAGGACTCTGTGATATCCCAGACAAAGAATTTTGTGCCGAACCTCTACTTCCTTTAGAAATTATCCATGGTTACACACAGCCTTCTATTTATCTAAGATCCATGTCCCTATCCAAGTGTCTCTTCAAAGACCCTATCATATCCGCCTCCACCACCATCTCCAGAGGCCCTTCCCATGCTCTCACCACTCTCTGCGTAAAAAAAAACTTACCCTTGATATCTCCTCTGTACCCACTTCCCAGCACCTTGAACCTGTGCCCTCTCATGTTAGCCTTTTCAGCCCTGGGAAAAATCCATAAGAATACTGGATGAGAGAAATGATTCTTAAGGAGTCCATTTAGAATGTGCTGACACAGAAAGAGAGTGCAAAGCAACTTGCAGGGCAACGTATAAACCAATTTGCAAAATCAGGATGAAACAATAGCTTGCTGATTAAAGAAGCGATACGGGTAACGGGAAGACATGCTTAACGGTTGAACAATAACGGTGTTAATGCGCTGAGGCTGATAAGTGGGCCAAAGGGGTAATCACATTTGTAATTTTGTAATGAGATTAAAGAAGAATGTAGGGTATAAAAAACTGTGCAAAGTGTAATTCGGCACTCAATCTAGCAGGAGCTGGTTGGGTCCGATTCTGCAGACTCGAAAAATAAAGTTTACCGTTCTGCAAATTGCTGAGACTCAGTGTGTTTCTGACAACGTGGGGGCTCGTCCGGGATCCACACTCCGGCCGCGGTGGACACGAGGAAGGACATCGGAGACGGTGCACCCCGCCGAGTTTGGCGGTCCCTGACTCCTTGCTCGTCGCTCCAACGCGGCTTGAGCGAGTGATATCCGGACAGCGCAGAGCGGTAAACGGGGAGAAGGGGACAGTACCTGGTACTGGAAGTCCCCAGGACGCACCGGGTAAGGGCCTACTATTATAGTAGAAAGGTGCGGGAATAAGTAAAGACGGAGAAGACCGGGATCGCTACCCGGGGGTCCTCCTGATTAAGTAAGAGCGGAATAAGATGGGAGGGGGTGGCTCTAAAAAGAAAGAGGAAACGGAAAGACCGGGACCATACCCGGGGGTTCCTCCTGATAGCCCCCTCGGTAGAATGTTTGAGAATTGGGGATGTGGAAGACTAAAAGGGAAACAAAAGAAAAAAATGATACAGTACTGTTTAATTTGGTCGAAACAGCCGATAGAAAAACCTGCGGTCTGGTGGCCGCGGCTTGGGTCTGAGGAGGATTGGGTACGACAAGCCTTAAACATTTACGTTAATTCAAAACCAAATGTAAAACCGGAAGAAATTGCTTATGCTTTTTGTTGGGCTCCCTGGCCAGGAGTAACATCAAAGAGTTTTAAATTGGGCATTAAAGGGGAGCGGAAGTGGGACCCACTCGATCATTTACCCCCTCCCTATGTCCAGCCTTCTGCGCCCCTTGCGGGAGCAGAGGGAGGACGTGAAGAAAGTGAAAAAACAGAAGAAATAGACCCGGAGAGGGAAGAGAGGGATGTTAGGGAAAAAGCAAAAGCAAGGATCGAAACAAGGAGTGTGACAGGAGCAGATAAGAAAAAGAAAGACGAATTAAAAAAGGAAGAGGTACAGCTGTGTCCCCTTCGAGAGGTTCCAATGGGAGGAGAACGGGGAGGAACAGGATTTGTAAACGTCCCTCTGACAAGTACCGAAGTACGAGGATTTAAGAAAGATATGAAAACTTTATTAGAAGATCCAATGGGACTGGCAGAACAGTTGGATCAATTCTTAGGACCTAATGTTTACACTTGGGAAGAAATGCATGCGATTATGGGAACGCTATTTTCTGCACAAGAGAGGCAAATGATACGACAAGCTGCAATATCAATTTGGGGAAGGGAACAGCCGAATGAGTTACCGGGGGACCGGAAATTTCCAGTAAACGACCCACAGTGGGACAAACAAGCAGAAGAGAGAAGACGGCAATATCCCATTGCCATGGAAGGGAGGAGGGGATTACAACCTGTAATTGAGACATTAGTATCAGATGGACTCCTGGAAGAATGTATGTCACCCTTTAATACCCCCATCCTACCGGTCCGAAAGCCCGACGGCACGTATCGAATGGTTCAAGATCTGAGAGGCTTAAATGCGGTAGTCCAAACACGATACCCGGTAGTGCCTAACCCCTATACATTAATGAGCAAAATACCTCCTGAACATGAATGGTTCAGTGTGATAGATCTAAAAGATGCCTTTTGGAGTTGCCCGTTGGAGGAAGGTAGCCGAGATATGTTCGCATTTGAATGGGAAAATCCCTTCACTGGGCGGAAGAAGCAACTCCGGTGGACCGTCTTGCCCCAAGGGTTCACGGAGTCCCCAAACCTATTCGAATAGGTACTGGAGCAAGTATTGGCTGGATTCCATTGTACCGAAAAGAACCAACTATTACAGTATGTCGATGACCTACTACTATCGGGACCAGCAGAGGAGGTAGTGCGAGACGATACTACAAGA
This sequence comes from Hypanus sabinus, assembly GCF_030144855.1. NCBI lineage: Eukaryota > Metazoa > Chordata > Chondrichthyes > Myliobatiformes > Dasyatidae > Hypanus > Hypanus sabinus. The sequence goes on along the minus strand of NW_026781232.1, from coordinate 285,603 downwards.
CTCCTGAATTACCTAGGAGAAAAAGGATTGCGGGTGTCCAAGAAGAAACTGCAATTTGTCGAGAAGGAAATAACATATCTCGGACACAGAGTCAGTAAAGGGCATCGCCAAATAACCCCAGAAAGAATAGCGGGAATAACTAAAATACCGCTTCCCAGGACAAAGAAGGAAATAAGACAATTTCTGGGCTTAGTGGGCTATTGCCGGATTTGGATAGAGAATTATACCCCCCTGGTGAAGTTTATGTACGACAAATTGGCAAAGGAAGACCGGGGAATAATCAGCTGGACCGAAGAAGAACAGAAGTTCAGGAAAATAAAAGGGCAACTAATTCGGGCCCCGGTATTAACACTGCCAGCACTGGAAAAGCTCTTTCAGCTGTATGCAACAAACAATGAAGGAACTGCGTTAGGAGTACTAACCCAAGAAAAAGGAGGAAAGCGGCAACCTGTGGCCTTTTTATCAAAAATGTTAGACCCGGTATCCCGGGGATGGCCGACGTGCATACAAGCCGTAGCGGCAGCAGCCGTACTAGTAGAAGAAGCACGGAAATTAACCTTTGGGGGAAGAATGACGGTTAGCACCCTCTTAGCCCAAAAAGCTCAGCGGTGGTTGACGGACTCTCGCATACTGAAATACGAAACCATTCTGGTGGTCGGGGATGATGTAAGCTTTGAAAGGAACAATAGTTGTAACCCGGCACAGTTCTTATACGGGGAATCAACAGGGGAGCCCGACAAACATCAGAAGGCGAGTGGAAGACCCCCGACGGACGGCAAGTACTGAATAAGGAAGTAACTCGTCATATACTGCAACAACTACACCAACAAAGCCATTGGGGAGTGCAAGCTATGTGCGACACTATCCTAAGGGACTATGTTTGTAAAGGGATATTCACACTAGCTCAACAGGAGGTGTGGGGCTGTTACACCTGCCAAAAGGTAAACAAGAAAATGATGCGTGCCACCCATAAGGGGGGACAAACACTAGCCGACCGACCGTCCCATCGGATCCAAATAGACTTTACGGAACTACCACAAGTTCAGAAATGGAAGTACCTGTTAGTAATTGTGGATCACTTCACTCGGTGGGTGGAAGCATTCCCAACCACTAAAGCGGACGCCCCTACAGTGGCACGGATCCTATTAGAAAATATAGTCCCAAGATATGGAATAATGGGGTCTATTGATTCAGATAGGGGAACACACTTTGCCTCAAAAACACACCAGCTAATCTGTGACGCCTTGGGAATCCAGTGGAAGCTGCACACCCCCTGGCACCCTCAGAGCTCAGGAAGAGTTGAGAGGATGAACAGTACTTTGAAGACGCAATTGACAAAACTAATGATGGAAACCAAGCTACCCTGGACCAAGTGTCTACCCCTGGCCCTACTAAGAATCCGCACGGCTCCTCGAAAAGATATAGGAGTATCCCCTTATGAAATGTTGTTTGGCCTTCCATATTGGAACAAGGTGGAGGGCTATCCTTCCCTGCAAGGGGGAGATGTCTTTGTAAGGGACTATTTACAGGCACTGTCTCGTTCTTTTGCAGAATTGGGCAGGAAGGGGTTACTCGCACAAACCCCACCTCTGGACTTCGCACTCCACCGAACTCAGCCCGGTGACTGGGTCCTGATTAAGACTTGGAAGCCAGAGAAGTTACAGCCGCAGTGGGAAGTCCCATTCCAGGTGCTACTGACCACCGAAGCCGCAGTAAGGACAAAAGAAAAAGGGTGGACCCACGCCGCGAGAATCAAGGGACCCGTAAAGCCCGAAGAAGGTGCAGAATGGACTTGCGTCCAGGGAGAAGACCCGATGGTGCTAAAGCTCAAAAGACGGACAGAATGAACTTTGGGACTGTAATGTATATACTGCTATTGTTGAGAAGCGCTGAAGGGGGATGTGATAAGTGCAGGACGACGGTAAGGGTGGGCATGACGGTTTTTTCAGGGTCCTTTGTATCACACTCGCATGTAAACGAGAAATGTTATGACTACAACAAAAAGGAGGAGTATGTGGAAAGTTTAATCTAACCAACTGCTGCTTAAAGATAGATGACAACGGAAAGGTGGTTCAAAAAATATCAGATAAAATAAGGAAACTGGCCCACGTGCCGGTACAGACCTGGAAGCCGCTGGGGTATTGGGACTGGCTGGACGGATGGTTGAAAGGAGGCTGGTGGCGAACCGCTTTAGGGGTTATAGGAGGGGGATTGATGGTCCTCCTTCTGCTACCATGTCTGATCCCCTGCTTGCGGGAGCTAGTAGCTCGGGTGGCAAGACAAGTCATGCAACCAGGGGCCCCAGCTGATCCTGTTCAGGTACTCCTACAAAGGGAAATAGAGCTAGAGGAAGAAGCCAATGTAAACCCGTGGCAAAAGCCGAACTGATAGCACATTCTAAAAAGAAAAAGGGTGGATTGAGAGAAATGATTCTTAAGGAGTCCATTTAGAATGTGCTGACACAGAAAGAGAGTGCAAAGCAACTTGCAGGGCAACGTATAAACCAATTTGCAAAATCAGGATGAAACAATAGCTTGCTGATTAAAGAAGCGATACGGGTAACGGGAAGACATGCTTAACGGTTGAACAATAACGGTGTTAATGCGCTGAGGCTGATAAGTGGGCCAAAGGGGTAATCACATTTGTAATTTTGTAATGAGATTAAAGAAGAATGTAGGGTATAAAAAACTGTGCAAAGTGTAATTCGGCACTCAATCTAGCAGGAGCTGGTTGGGTCCGATTCTGCAGACTCGAAAAATAAAGTTTACCGTTCTGCAAATTGCTGAGACTCAGTGTGTTTCTGACACTGGACGAATTAGGAGGTAGGGCAGTATCTATGCAGAGAAATAAACATACGACGTTTCGCGTCAAGAAATTCCTCTCCATAGATCGCGTCCGACGATTTGGGTTTTTCCAGCAAATGGTTCTGCAGACTCTTTTGTGTTTACTATTCCCATTGTCTGATTATAAAATTACACATATTCTGCAATACAGCTACGTCTCTATCAACAATGAAGATTGTTCGGGTTTCCCACTGAACATCTGTGCTGCCTCTTGTTCTTTAACATGCTGTAATAATGAACACCGAACCCGGTCATCTTACAACCATTTCTCTGTAACCAGTATCACGCCGGTCTCAAAGACGACGCTTTCAGAATAGTAAAATAAACTATTCAGGCTTCCATAAGGATACCTATTTGCTTGATAGGACCTCATTAAAATGATCAGAATCTAGCGTTTGCCACAGCTTTTCTTTTAAACATACCATGAAAAATTCGCCTCTCGTCCACCAAGCCTTCTGGCCTAAGTAGTGAAATGATGGCTTTCCTTCCACTATGCAGTCTGCCGCTTTATGTAACTGGCCACCCCAACTATTCACGATGTATCGAAACCATGAACAGAATCAAAGTCTTTGCTGCAACAGGACTTTCAGGAGATCAGCTCAGAAACACCCACAATATACACAGTCTCAAAGAGAAAACAAAATACCTACATCCGAAACGGCAATTTTGGTAAAAGGGAACTCTTGTTGCCTGAACAGCTCTTCGCACACTTGCTTTGCAATTGTAATACTGGGTTAGATAATTGTTCCTAATCTCAACCATCTGTTGCAGTCTCTCTGGTGTTTATTCTTCTCGTAGCATGATTTCCCTGCTGAAGTTGATTTAAAATCGCGCCCACTTTGCATCACTTCTACCTTAATGTCAGCTGCAGTCAGCTGATCACCTTTGAGCTAGATCAAGTGCAGTCCTGTATTTTGTACGTTATTGTTTTTAGTATTTATTTTTTTGTCGTCGTGGATTGTCCCAAGTAGTCGTGCAAATAACAGCTCACCAGATGCTACTGTCCTGCTGAAGACATAACTGTATGGCATGGATTAAAATCAATGGATATTTATCAAATAGTCTTTCTCTAGAAAGGGGCACGAAACAGGGTTGTGCATGGTTACCACTACTCTTCGCACTGTGTCTGGAACCATTAGCTCAATACATCAGACAAAATGAAGATATCAGAGGAATTAATATTAAAGGTACAGAGCATAATTTGGCTTGTTACACTGATGACATTTTGATCTATCTAGGGCAACCAACATACCCTTTACCTAAATTGATGCAATCCTTTGAACAATATGGTAAAATATCAGGGTGCAAGATCAACATAGATAAAACCCAATTAATTTCATATAACTATAGCCCACCAAGGGAAATAGAAAGTTGATACCCCGGGCATGGCAAACAGAATCTTTCAAATATTTGGGCATCATTGTGCCAAAAGATTTGGTAAAATTATGAGAATGTGATTATCAGCCTTTATATAAAACAAATTAAGGAAGATATGGCAAGATGGACTCTGATTTCTTTTTCTTTTTCTGGGTGCTAGGTTTAAGGATGGGGCAGCTAAAGGAATAACAGTTCCTTGCAACATAATGAAAGAAGGAACACTCTTCAGTTTTGAAATGCTTAAAGAGAAATGTAAGATGAGAGAAAATGTAATTACATGCATGAAATCAGTTTTTTTCAAGACATGGTGTCCTTGATGAAGTTTTCACAGACAGTGGTCCACAATTCAGTAGTGAATGCATGAAACATCTTGCATGTGAGTGGGGCTTTGTTCATATAACATTTAGTCCATTTTCCCCCTCAATCTAATGGATTAGTTGAGATAAACAAGATTAGAAAAACAGGATTTTTAACGGTATTTACATATGCGACAATATGTTAATAGGACGCGACAAAATGTACCCAGGCAAGTACATGCTTGATAGAGCTATTTAGAAAAGCATGTAATTCAGATAACGGCAGTAGAATAATTTCAAGCATGTATAATGGTTTGTCAAATCTTAAAACACGTTCGGCTTCATACATTGAAACAGAATGGGAGAATGAAGGAGAGATAATTATATCTGAGCAAGAATAGACAATAGTATGGAGGTATCAATGGAAGAGTACCAGTTCACAGAAAATGAGGCAGTTCGGATGGAAATAACTTGATAAGATATGTTATTACACCCTCTTAGAAATCCCATTATGACAGTAAACTCCCTGTTCGCTGGAGAAATCAAAATGCAAATCATTATCATATTTTTGGGACTGTCCTGTTATCAAAGACTATTGGAGGGGGATACACAATGCCCTACAAGACATCTTTAAATGTGAAATACCCTTAGGGAGTAAGACCATAAATTTTGTGTATCTACCTCAAGAATGGTATACAATTGATGAATATTTAATGAATATACTCTTGGTGGCTGTTAAAAAGACACTTACTAGGAAATGGTTATCACAGGAGAACTCACATTTAGATTCATGGATGGAAATTACAATGGGCATTTTCAAAATGGAGAAGATAACAGCATATTTTAATCATTTGATTCATACTGGGTAAAATGGGTTAACTACACAATGCCTCACAGGCCTGATTTTATTCTCACATATCAATGAATATGTTATTAGAAAAAATCCCTCTCTACGTGTGCATATTTTATTTTTCAATTTGCTTGTTTTAGTTTCTTTCGACTGTTTTCTATAAGTGTTTACCTCAGATAAATACTATGTGGAGTTTTGTAACATATGTGATTATATGATATATTTGTACAATGTCTGAAATACATCTTATGGAAATGTCAGTTCAATGATGAAATTCAATAAAAAATAAATTAAAAAAAGGAAAAATGAGCAAAGTTGGAATAAGGTGATGAAATAGGTATGTTCCACATATTTATTGGGCAACTAATGCAGACTGTGCAAGCCCGCTGTAATGCTCACATAACGTGGGGTTGTGTTCAGGATAAATCGTGAGCTCGCACTGAGCAAACATTTGCTTTAAGAGATATGGACCGAGATATCATACAATTAATATTAAATAAAATGAATATCAAGGCATCAATAGAACTAGGCGACTGGCATTTTCAATGCAGAACGCCTGGAACAGCTTTAAAAACTTACTGATTGTCTACTTTGCTAGACGGTGTGGTGCCGAGAGAACACAGAATTAGAAACGGCGCCTTGTTTGTTCACTGACTGTAACTAACTTGAGTCATTGTGCAACCTTTGTGCCTGTTGTTTTATTTTTATCGAGGCGTAGATTAATATATAAAAGGGCAGCAAGCTCAGAGCGCAGGCTAGTGGTCCTTACTGCAAGGAGTGCGGTACATTTTGTACAATATCCGAAAAATGGCTCTACCAACAATCCGGGATGTAAGGATTGCATTTTACCCTATTCTCACTGTCTTCGGTGTTCCGGGTAAGACGACACATTGAAATTACTCTCTGTCTGAAATGCTTGGGACGCTCTTCGATTAACAGTCGTTTCACTGGGTGACTTGTCCCGGTGAAACCAACCCAGCGCGGAGACACGGCAGACTACTGCTGCAGAGATGATCCTCTCCGGTGGATCCTCTCACGTTCACTGCTGCCCCCTCCTCTCTCCAAAGGTCACCCCTGCCGATGTTGCTGAAATTCAGAGAAATCAATCCTCCCCGCTGGCTGCTGTAAATCGGCAACCACGCAGTGTTGCAGATTGAATTAAATCTGTGATATAACTTATTTTTGAAGAAGAGTACGAATTGCGGGATCATTGTGGATCGTACCAACTGCCGCTAAACATAGCACCTTCCAGTCTATCATAGTTGGACAGAGAGTGGATTTTCAGGATAAATTCTGGTTACCTTCGTCTCTCTCTTTCTCTCCCTCTCCCCCCCCCCCCCCCACTCTCCCGCGCCCCGCCACTTCAGGCTTTTCGATCAAACCTTTGATAATATGTCTTACGCGTACTAGTTGGGAATTATATTAAATGTAACTATCACAAGTATGTCCAGCTAGGGATTTGAAATAATTTCTCCCCATTGCTCCTGCAAGATGATAACGAATGCGATCAAAAGGGCAGATCTATCCCAGAGGAGGAGCTTATTTATTGAGCGACATGTCTGAAACTATTGAATTTCAGTTAGTTTGTGTACAAGCGACACTGGACAAGTCAGTGAAGTCCGTTTCTGTTCAACCGGCCCCGTGCTCTTTCATTGATTAAACGCAGGGAGCGAGTGCATCGGTTTCACCCTGGGCCTGGCGACCGAGAGCAGCACGACCCCACTTAGTCCGGGGCACTACTGGCTCAATAATTGTGAGAGTTACGTCGAGTGGAATCTGTCGAGTTCACATCAGCCGACTCTCCTACAGCTGCTGTGTTCAGCTCTGTCCCGGCTCTCATTCCCGACAGCTGGTGCCTGAATGGGTTTTTGAGGGTAAGAGCCATTGAAATGACGATCCCACGGGTAGGGGTTGCAGGGCGCAAGGGACGCATGGGGGAAGATGGTGATCTCTGTGTTTCTGGGTTGTGATGGCGAAAGAGCAGAGGTGCTGTCCCTCTCGGTTACATCGCCAATGTGAAATCGAGAGCTTGTCATCAGCAACTTAACCAGGAGCAAATGCGTAGTTCGGCTGCAAACCATTTTAGTTCACTGAATGAGAAGTTTTCGGTCTCTTGAAATAATTTTAAAATATTCTCGCTTGCAACGTATTTCGCCAGTAACTTTACTGATCACTGTCGGAATAGAATTTTCACATTGGTCTTCTCAAACACTTCTCCTCGCCCTGTTTGTAACTCACATTTTGTATCTCTTTCCCTAGCGAACCTATTGACAATGGTGGTCCTCTTCCGAGAGAATTGCGGCCTTTCCAAATGTATATCCCATTACATGGTTGTCATGGCAATGGCAGATCTCCTAGTGATGATATTCTGTGTAATCTGCCATCATATCGTCATGTACCAGTTTCCAACATCCTTCCTGTCCTACACATCCGCTTGTAAGGTCGTCCATTACTTCAATTCAACCAGCCTGCTAACCTCCGTCTGGTACACTGTCCTGTTCACAGTCGATCGCTTTGTAGCGATCTGTTGTCACAAGCTTAAAGCGGAATATTGCACAGTGAGGACAGCTGTTGCCGGAATTATAACCGCGCTGGTCCTGTTGCATTTACAGAGCGTCCCGTATCTATTTCAGTATAAACATGTGTATGTAGTTAACGGTAATCAGTGGGGCTGTCAGCCGAGCTCATGGTTTAAGACGTCTCCTGTGGGAGTCACATTCTCCTTTCTGCAGAGTATTTTAATGGCAATAATGCCTTTTGTTCTGATAACCCTGTTTAACTGTCTAACAGTGAGGCGCATATTAAGAGCCAGTAAAGTGCGTCGGGGACTGCGCGGTCACAACAGTCAAACACAGAAGGATCCGGAGATGGAAAGCCGCCGGAAATCCATCATTCTACTCTTTAGTGTGTCCAGCAGTTTCATTCTGTTGTGGCTGCCGGTCACTGTGAGTTTTCTGACCACCCGACTCACAGGAACCGCGCATTACGACGGCAATTACACCGACTCTGCCTACGTCGCCACTGAAGCCGGCTACATGTTGATGTACCTGAGTTCCTGCACCAACACCTGCATTTATACAGCGACCCAGGCTAAGTTTAGAGAAGAAATGCTGCGGGTGTTAAAATCTCCTTGGACTTTGTTTTCAATATTAGTTAAAAAGCACAGGGAAAGCAAAGCACATGTTCCTAAATGTCGAACGTTCATTATCAACTAATTCTCCGCATCCGGCACCCGCCATTGGGTCAAGATATGCATCTGGGATTTATGTGTTTTAGTACAATGGGTCTCGCTATTAAATTGACGGAATAAAATAACACTCACTACGTTTCCGTGCAGGAGCGCCCTTGACAGCGTGACGTCATCAGCAATCCAGGCATCTGATCGCTCAGTTGATTTCATTCAATCGTTCCGGTTCACAGCTGCTTTGACACTCAGGGCTCAATTAGCTGCAGTGTAACTCAGTTAAAGGTGGAGCAATCACAATTACCTTTACACTGGCAGTGGAGATTCGCTGCGGTCAGCGCTGTGACAGGGCCACCTTCTTGTAGATTGCAGCGGGAATCAATATTGCATAGGTTCTGACCCACGTCGACTATAGCGAACTATGCCAATCGCAAGACCCATAATACAGCCCGTATCCCTCGCTAATTTTGTTAACCAAGGGCTATGCAGACACTTTCCCATTATTTTATTGTCACCTGCATCCAGAACGTCTGCTCTAGACATAGTCACGCAGCACTGGGCGGAAAAAAGAATGTCTTCAGACCTGTGTATGCACGTGCCTGTAGTTTTAGTTGCTACCGACGTAGGAAAAGACAAAGTTGTTGGCTATCTGTACAATATACACCTCCCCATAATTGCATAAACTTCTACAAGGACCCTTCAATTTATTTCCTATATCAATCAATCAAATTTCTTCTTATAGCTTATTCCCTTCCCCACAGTTCAGAAACAATCTGGTGAATTTTGATCTACCATCGCTCAGTTCCTGCAGTATACTTCCCATGGCGTTACAATTAGATTTGCACCCGTTGCGTTATGCCTGCTCGAATCAGTGCTCCGTCCGGCTGTGAGACCGAGTCGGAACACTTCTACTCAAAGCTAGGTGAACAATACCTCTTGTACTGTCCACTAATAACACTGCATTCAGAGAGGTATGACCTAGCAATGCAAGATTACAAATAAAAGCGACCATACAAAAGTCTGTATGTTCTCCCAGAATTTTATTGCACAAATTGCATTGTCACATTTTGTTTTACATACTGTTTTGCAAACAATAAAGGATCCAGCAGCAAATATACATCTCGCCGCTTATTGGCAGCGTCCGGGAAGAGGGAGACACACGCACACTATGATTTGCATTCATTCACCGAGCTAATATTGTGACTAGTATGTAAATTCATCCCGGCTGCCATGGGAGACTTCTTAGAAACATTTCTAAAGTCTATCCACACTTCCTCTACCTTCCTGCTTCGTTAAATCGTCGAAAGTATTCCTATAAAACCAGTCGTATTTGTGAGACATGACGTCCCCGTCAGAAGACCACACTATCTCCTCATTCGCTTCGATGAACTACCTTCCGGGCTGTATATACATAATTTTTGTTAACCGGAATTTTCCCCCACGACATTCCCACACCGATATAAAGAGAACTGATCTATTTTTCAAGAAATGAAGTGGTAAGAGGAGCGATGTGGAATCGGTGAAGAAGGGAGAAAAATACATATAAGAGTCACAAACTGCAAACGGAGTTTGGGGGATAAATTGAAGACAGACGTTTACATGTCCAACGGCACAGCTTAATCGAGAATGCTGGGTTTATAATTTCATGCACTTGTATCTAAATCACTCCAAAGTCCCGACCAAATCCGTCCCATGATCCCAGAGTTCAGCGGTCTTTCAGCCATTCACGCATGGCCCTCCCTCCACCGCGGACATCCATCCTTCAGCTACCTGAGGTGAAAACTCCGCAGTAACATCCGTCCGCTCAGTAGCCTGTCTTTTCCTTCCACTGTTGCGCATTGTCTCAGTGGAAAATTTGGCGAAATACGCTTCCCGACAAAAACTTCATTTAAAACATTTGCTCTAGGGAGATACCAACTTATATTTGTGAAATTAAAATCTCCCACCTGTTATTGACAACTGTTATTTTTATACCTTGCCACGATCTGTTTCCCTATCTGCTCCTAGATATCCCTATTACTACTGGGCGGTCTATAAAAAAAACATCCAGTACAATTATCGACCCCTTCCTGTTCCTGACGTCCACCGACCAAGTCTCCGTAGACAATCACTCCATGACGTCCTCCTTATCTGCAGACTTCACACTATCTCTGATCAACAGTGCCACACCCCACGTCTTGTGCCTCGCTCCCTTTCCTAACTGAACCATCTAAAACCCGGCACTTTCCGGTCCATGAGCCATCCAAGTCTCTGTAATGACCACTACATCATGGCTCCAAGATCTGAACCACACTTTAAGCCCAAATGCTGCATTCACAATACTTGCGTTAAAACAGACACATCTTGAATCGTCGGTCTGAGAGTGTCCCTTCTCTATCACCTGCCTATCCCCTCTCACACATTGTCTCCAAGCTCCCTCTATTTGTGAGCCAACCGCCTCTTCCCCAGTTCCCACCCCCCAAACAATTCCAGTTTAAACTCTCACCAGTAGCGTTAGCAAATCTCCAAAACAGGATACTGGTCCCCCTGAGATTGAAGTGCAATCCATCCTTTTTGTACAGGTCACACCTGTCCCAAGAGAAGTCTTAATGACCCAGAAGTATGAATTCCTGTGCCATGCTCTCATCCCTCAGCCACGCATTTAACCTTCACCTCATTCCATTCCTATACTAACTGTAACGTGGCACAGGCAATAATACAGAGATTACTACCTTTGTGCTACTGTCTTCCTCTTCCTTTCCCTACCCTTCTGAGCCACAGGGCCGGACAACGCCAGAAGCACGGACACAGTTGCATCCCCAGGTAGACTACACCCCCCCCCCCACCAGTACTCAAACAGGAGTACTTATTGTTCAGGGGAACAGCCACAGTGGTACTCTCTAGTACCTGACACTTCCCCTTCCCTCTCCTGTTTCCCACTTGTCTATCTCCCGTTGCCCCGGTGTGCCCAAATGCCTTTAACTCCTTTCTATCACCTCCTCTCTCCCTCACCAGATGAAAGTCATCGAGCTGCAACTCCAGTTCCCTAACGTGGTCCCTTAGGAGCTGCAGCTCCACACACCGGGTACAGATATGGCCGTCCAGGAGGCTGGAAGACTGACGTCACCCCTACAAAGCACAGGAAACTGGTTTGATCCAGGCTGCATATACATGGACAAGTCTACTCACATTTCCTGGCCATCCCCGCAATTCCCATTGCCAAAGGAGCTGGCCTAATTATCTCAGCACTGCTCATTACTCGAACCAGAACAGTCTGCCACCGATGTCTCGTGGGTTTGCAGGTAAGGACAAGAGGGTTTCTGCCAATGTTAAGGGGACGGTAAGATGGAGTGAAGTCGGATTTTCAGGAAGCAGAACCGATTGGACTGAGATCAGCATCAATGATGGAGGAAGGAAAACCCTCTCTATGAAGGGACATCTCTGGTGTCCCGGAAAAGGAAAACCTCATCCTGGGAACAGATATGGCCGGAACAAAGGGACTGAGAAAAGGGAATATAGTTTTTTTTTTTTCAGGAGGCAATGTGGGAAGAGGTTTAGTCAAGCTAACCATGCAAATCGGTTGGTTTACAAACAGGAAGTGTGACGGTGTTTTATGAACCCTGTCATATGGCACGGGCAGTGTCTTCATTTTGTCAGCTGTCACCTGAATGCACCAGGGTGGATGGTACAGGGTTTGGCAGAGATGGCGAGTGCTGTCGGGGTCGGAGGGGTTTACGAAATGTGGAATGATGTAGGAGTTGGAAGGGATTTTACAGTTGGCGAGGGGAGATTGGGCACTTCACCACTGTGGAAATGTACTTGTAGTCCTAAAATAGCATTTTTGAATGTAACAAAATGAAACCCATATTATATCGCAGTGTTTTTCTAATAATGTTCGTCCACCGTAATGCTGAGAGAACTTGAGTACCAGACAGTAGACCACAGTCCCCACAGTGTATTCCATCTCCCACTTTATTGCCTCTTCTCCGAACCTGTCTGAGTCCTTTTGAAGACACCAGTTTTACTCTAAGCCACCTACCCAGCACATACCTTCATATCAACTGCAAAGTTGGTAACCAAGCCATCAATTCTCTCAACGGATCAACGAAATCTAACATGAGAAGGATCGGTCTCAATACCGACCCCAGCAGAACGCCATTAGTTACGGGCAGCAATTATAACAGCTTTGCATTGTTCTCACTCTTTGCCTCCCGCTAGAAAACCAATCCTCATTCATGCCAGTATCTTTCCTGTAATACCCTGATCTGTGGTATTGTTAAGGAGCCTCATGTGCAGCATCTTGTAAAAGACCATCTGAAAATTCAAACAAACAACATTTACTGCTTCTCTTTTCTCTATCCTGCCTGTTAGTTCATCAAAGAATTCCAACAGCTTCGTCAGGCAAAATTTCCTCTGAGGGAAACTATGCTGACGTTGGCCTACTTTATCACGCTCTTCCAAGTACATCGAAAAAATCATCGTTAATGGACTCCAAGATCATCCCAACCACTAAGGTCAGTCTAAATGTCCTATGATTTCCTTTCTTCTGCCTCATTCGTTTCTTAAAGAATGGGGTGATATTTGCAACTGCGTAGTCCGCCAGACACATTCCCAAATCTAGTGATACTTGAAAGGACATTACTCATTCTTTAAGAGAAAGTTGATGGGGGACTTCTTCACTCAGAGGAGATGAGACTGTAGAATGGGCTGCCAGAGCAAGTGGCAGGTTCGATTTCAGCATGTAAAAGAATTTTGGATGGGTTCATGGTGCGAGGGGTATGGGGGAATATGGTCCCAGTGGAGGTTGCTGGAACTCGGCGGATAGACGGATTGGCACAGAATAGATTGGCAGAATGGCATTATACTGTGCTGTAGTGATCTCTGGCTATAATGTCTGCGCAAACTCTTCGGCTACCTCTTTCTGAAGCCTGGGGTGTTCACCATCTGTCCGGGAGACTTATCTACCTTCAGAACTTTCAGTTTCCAAAGCACATTTTCTCCTTAGTAATAAAGTCTACAGTATACTCACTTCTGTCCCCGATGCTCTTGAAGTATTGGCATTTCTGTGGAAAAAAAAATGACGCAAAGACGAAGTAAGGAATGTAGAGTGGACAGCGGAGGAAGACGTACAAGGTGGTAGGTCATGGGTGAACATCGGGATGGAGAGGGGTCAAGTAAAATATCTCCCCAGGATATACTTTGTACAACGAAACCAGGATTCAGCACTCCATGACAGCATGTGTAAAATTAATAAGGAGTACATAGCACTGAAGTTAAATGAAAACACAATCCAGAAAAATGAAGAAATGGTCACTATAGAAGATCAAGTTCACCACTCATGTACCTCCATAGGAGACCTCCCGGGATCTGAGCAGACATGTTTCTATTAAAGATCTGCCCTGAACACTGGGTCAAAGGGGCTCAGCTGATAACTCTTGACCACGACAGCCCTTAAATTCTACGTTTTTTCACCTGGCCATGTGGGCTTTGAACCAGCCTCTTCCCTATTTGGACTCTCGCCAATTACCCACTTATCTCCTCAATAGCACTCACCCAACTGCTTCTGTTCTCACTTATTACCCGGTCCACTTAAACCGTGCCTCGACTCACATTCTCTGCCTCTTCGTCCAGGTCCTGAACTGAGTCGTTCCAGCCTGCGATAGTGAATTTGTTGAATTCTTGTTGATAGTGACTACTGCCAACTGAAATTGTTGAACTTTGTGTTTCTGGATTCTGCCTCTTTGGAACCTGATTCTTGCTTGAAGCATCCGTAATCGTCTGCCCTCGCCAGACAGCTTTTCCCGGGTAAGACCTCCGCCTGCCATGCCGGCTACGTGCCTGCCTCCTGGTGTTGATAGACTAATAAAATCCTGGTAAAAGAACATTCATTGGTCTGTACTTGAGTCCTACCGCAACCGGCCCCGCCTGACAGTCTGATATTAACCTGCTGACTAATTCTGACACACGCATATCGTCCAGAACACCGCGCGCTTATCCGAAACTTTCTTAAGTTCTTCCAATACCACATTCATAATTTCCCAATTTTCCAGCTGTTCGCCCAATCCTGAACTCACACTGACACTGCTAACCCCGTGGGTGTGGATATGGAGGCTGGGGCTGTATCTCTACTGTAGGACAGTGGGGCCGAGGTCAATGGAAATGTTAACCATCTGTGTTTCAGTGTAGCCGTTGTGCTGGTAATCTGTGTCTGGGTCTTGAGTTCAGTCTGGGACTGAATCTGAATTTCTCTGCTGTCTGAAACTGTGGAACTAATGAGCTGTCGGTATCTCTGTGCTTTGTAACACACCTTGCGTGTCAGAGAGGAGAGACTGCTCCGGTGCCTCCACAGGCGGGAAAATCGGAGTTGATTGAAATTTTCCCTGTTGGTAGGAGAAGGAAAGTGGGTCATTGATGGAGAGGTATATGCCAGACGGTTGTGTGAAGCGGCCGTTGCAGCGAGTGCCACTGTCAATCTGTCGGTCTTTTTCACACAGTTATAATATAGCATATGATGCTTGTCTTTCATCCATCCTACGTCGATTCATTTCCCAATTTAGAGACCTATGTTTAATATTTATTATTGAATATTCCCTTTGCAGATCGAAGCATTTCTTCCTTTGAGTTCTGGCTGGTCTGAGATGCCCTTATGATCCAATTACATCAGCAACATCTCTAGATTTTTTTCCCAGATTTTGTGTGCGTTGCCTTCCTCTGAGGATTTCCAGCATCTGCAAATTTTGTCATCTTTCGTACATCAGCATCGTGGTCATCAGAACATGGTCATTCCGCGTGTGTGTGCGTGCGTCCAGGATGATGTTGAAAACGAAAAACCACAGGGAGAGAAGTTTGGGTTCGGACGTGTCGTTGAACTCTGTTCACAAGTGGTTAATTAGCGGAGAAAAAAAAATGAAATCTGTAAATGTGGCTGCTTCGGGTGTTTATCAATGGATCTCCGGCATTCTTCTCACTAGGTGAGAAACCGCGGAGGTAATGCCTAGGAATTTAGAAGTGCTTGTCTTCTGTCGGTCCAATATTTACACCAGAGACAATGAATGGTGTTGAATCACCATGATTGTTCAAGTGACTGTGGTCAGTCAGCGGCATAACAGTGTCTCTGGAGACTGATCATTTTTATAAATCCGGGCCGCTTTGAATACATCAGCTCAGAGTTTCCGAGGGAGCTGTGAATTCAGGAGCAACACAATTGGCAGTTTATCACGGACATGGGTTATCCAGTCCTTTTGAGGATAGGAGAAGTTTACTATCCTTTTATTTCAGCCTTTGGAATTCTCGGTAAGCTGCGGTATCGGCTGCCGTTGGTGGGAACTGAAATTAATGCCAATGTAGTGATTGTTTCTGTCAGTGGTTTCCACAACCTCATCTCCAGTGCTAGCATTCGGCAATCTAGGAATGGAAGCAAAGACAGCGATTGTGGATTCTGATATCTGGATCTAAAAACAAACGGCTGTAAGAATTCAGCGAATCCGCCAGCATCGGAAGACCTCAGTGGGACAGGCAGATATCTTCCAGCGGTTTGTGTTCAATAATGTGATGCTCGGGTCTCTGTGCTATTTGTCTCGAAGCAGCTGCACTGCTTTTGCAAATACTGTGTTTATACTGCCGCGGAGATGATGCTAACTGATTGTCTGCTTTGGTATATGAGCGGTTGTGTGAGGTACGTGTCATGATCAAACAATCGATTAGCGGTAACGATTCAGCAAATTTGAGGAGCTCCCTGTTGCAGCCGGAAGATTGAGGATTTTCAGTAAAAGTGAGCTGTATGACAGAAAGTGAAGCATTTGCTGGACAACACAATGATGTCGTTGCAGATCATTAACAAATCCGACGTGTAGATTCATAACTACCAACACTGTGAAATGCATTATACTGTCCATATAACTATAAATAGTGTAAAACGTATTATAATGTATCCACATCTGACACCGCTACAGACATCTGACTGTGTCACCGTGCCTGCTACTGGACGTTGGATTATTCTCCCGGCTTCCCTGTCATGGATTTAGTCGGGAGCGTCAAGTATATCTGAGAGGCTGTATCAGACTAGGCTGTGACTGCTACCTCAGTCAATGTTCTGCTGTAAAGTCGGCGCGGTGATAAATGCTGGAATAGGAAACAAACACGGGAAATGCTGGAAACACAAAGCCTCAGGCAGCTTGTATCGTAAGAGTAAGAGAAAGTTGTGTCATGGGAGCTCTCTGAAAACAGCTCAGAAAATACACTTTCACTGCTTTCCCACATCATATTCTATTTTGTCTGGATGAGTGGTTCCGGGAATTCCTGTTTCTGTTGTGCCCTTCGGCTGTTCTGTCGCTGACAGGGAGTCACAGGGAAGTTGATGATTGTTTAATGAAAGAATCCCGCCATCGGCGTCCGAATTGATTTATTTCATTGATATCAGACGCGGATGAAGCCGATAAAAATGTTCCACACTGTACTGACTCTGAGGGTACCTAGTTTCATCTGTCTGATGCCTCTTCATATTTTTGGTCATCAGAAAGGAATCCGAATTTACATTATTTGACTTTATTTTATTGTGTAAACTCAGCCAGCTCTTGACCCTCTCTTCACCCTTCTGCCGTTGAATGCAACAATAAAATGGGAATATTACATGATCCTCGAAAACTGCGACAATGGGTTTTAATCAGTTTTTTAATCAATTTCCTATTTCCGCTCTCTCTTCAGCGAACTTGGTGGCGATTGTGATCCTATCCCGGGATAAGTGCGGTCTCTCCAAATGTGTAACTCTCTACCTGGTGGGAATGGCAGCGGCCGATCTCCTGGTCGTTATCTCGCTTCCGCTCCTGATGTGGACTGCTTGGCTTTACTTTCGCCGATCATTCCTGTTCATCACTCCTGTGTGCAGTATCGCTAGGTGGCTGATTCATGCGAGCACTAATGCTTCGGTCTGGCTGACTGTCTCGTTCACCGTCGATCGATTTGTGGCTATTTGCTGTGAGAAGCTGAAAACAAAATATTGCACCGAGAGAATGGCGGCTGTGGTTATCGGGACAGTGAGTGTTCTGGCCTGTTTGGAGAGTGTTCCCTGGGGCTTCGTATACGAGCCTATGATAATAATTGATGGTGTCCCCTGGTATTGTGTTCTTACACCGAGCTACAGAAACTCTCCCTCATGGGTGGCATTTGAGATGTTTCACCGCATTTTAACCCCTTCTGTCCCATTCTTTCTGATTTTGTTTTTCAATATTCTGACTGTCAGGCGGATTCTGGTGGTCAGACAAGCCCGCAGGAGGCTCCGGGCACAAAAGAGTGGAGAGAATGACAAGGACCGGGAGATGGAGAGCCGACGCAAATCCATCATTTTGCTCTTCAGCATAACGGGTAGTTTCATATTGTTGTGGGGAACACGTTTGGTATACTGTATCTATCAACGGATTTCAATGAGTTTTGTTTATTATTCTGTCATGAATCCCGTTTACATTATAGAAGTGACATCAGGAATGC
Source organism: Hypanus sabinus (assembly GCF_030144855.1). Lineage (NCBI taxonomy): Eukaryota > Metazoa > Chordata > Chondrichthyes > Myliobatiformes > Dasyatidae > Hypanus > Hypanus sabinus. The sequence goes on along the minus strand of NW_026781232.1, from coordinate 267,591 downwards.
TGCAGATTCTAAGTTCCTGCACCAACACGTGTATTTACGTCCTGACCCAGAGCAAATTCCGTAAGGATCTCAAGAATGTGGTGAAATACCCAGTTAATCGGCTTTTGAAACTCATTAAAACATAGAAATAAATGCTATGCAGTAGTACAATTCAGCTGTCTTCCCGCTCCTAATCTGTACTCCCACTTGTAGTAAACGGAAACAATGTGATGAACAGAGTTTCAAACAAAGCAGGAGAAAATCTGTCGATGATCGAAATATATAACAGCACATACAAAATCATGAAGGTTGTCGGCCCGCATAGTTGAATGTTTACTCTTTTCGAAAGTTGCCATCCATCTGCTCAATTGCTCCAGCATTTTGTGTGTGTTGCCTTACAGTTATACAACAAATATGTACAGTCGATCGCAACGGCACCACTGGACTCAGCATCCCAGTAAAAATCCCCTTTTCATTTCACCCTCGTACCGCTTAAGGTGTACCTTGAAGCGAACCTGTCAACCCTTCTTCCCGATTCTGACAAAACAACATGATATGGAGTATACTTCCGTCGGTATTAACCACTCCTGCTCCCATCATTACCCGTCCTTTACTTCACACTAATTTTCTCCTCTCCCTTACCTGTATTTTATCCTTCTGTTTTCCGATTTGATCTAATTTCCAGGAACAGAATGTTAGCTTTCAAAGGGAATGTGGAGGAGCGGTGTTAGGTGGACGAGCCGATGCTGTGAACCCAAGGACAAAAGACACAGCAGAGCGAAATGCGAACTGATATGAACTAATCCTGCACAAAGTGCTGGTGAAAGTCTTCAGCTCAGGCAGCAGACTTGGAGAGAGAAAAAAATAAATCCAATTCTGATGAAAGGTCTCTGCCCTAAACGTCCACGGTTTACACTTGACCACAGATGCTGCCTGGCCTGCAGAGCTCCTCCAGCACTTTGGAATTCTAGAGTCTGCAGATTGTCTCCTGCTTCTGACTGGTCTACTCTTAGTCACTGTCAGCGAGATATTCGACTATAGCAACGCAGAACTGACCTTGGAAAAAGAACATGGAAAGTATGTTTGAAAAGGACAGTGTGATAGAAACAGAAACTTGATAATTAATGGAAAAAAAGGTTCTGCTAACTTTGAATTGGCGCAACTGGGAAATTGGAGGGTTTCTCTAAACAGACACGATCAGTGATAAATTATTTATATAATTAGAAATAATTTGGGAATTGCGGCAGTTTGTATTGAGATTTTACATTCTCCAGAGAAAGGTAAATTGAGAAATTAATCTGAGTCCTTCAGTGGTTGGTCCATGATGTTTATTATTTTAAATCGTGAGCGGGTAATACCGAAGTAGAAACTCTTAATATAAGCTTGGTTAAGACGGGTAATAAGTAGTGAGGATAATCCTGGGAATTGTAAAACAGTGACTACTGCCATCAATGGAGGCTAAACGTTTGAAGGGGATTCTTCACGACAGGTTTGACAAATAATTGTAGAAGCAGAATCACAGGCAATCAACTGGCTTTGTGAGGGGAAGGTCATAACTTACGCACCTGACTGACTTTCTGAGAGAGTGACAAAACAAATTAATGAGATAGATGATCTGTGTATGGAATTGAGAGAGCCGTTTGACAAGAGTCAACACAATAGCTCGATCCAGAAAGTCGGGAGGCATGGTGCGTATGGGGCTGGCAGTAGATGGGGCGTTTCCAAAAGATCTGTTCTGTAACCCTGCTTTCTCTGATATTTGTAAAAGACTTGAGAGAAGAAGTGGATATGTGGGTTGGTAACTCGCAGTTTGGGGCTCCACGTAGCATCGCGGTGAGAATCAGACGATTCCAGCTCGGGGCGATGGAAATCGGAGTTCATTCCTGTGTTTTTTTTCCGGAAGGAATTTGTACATCCTCTCCATAATATTTGTGGGTATTCTCACAAGGTAAACGAAAAAAAAAAAAACAGAAAACAACTTAGCGATTACGCTGGTGTAAAATTGAGGTTATTGTGCTCCGTGGTTCAGTATCCTTCGCTTCATCTCTAAATGAATCAATGACAACTATGTGATGTGGTGGACAACGTAGAATTACATCACAATAAGTAGTTCATACACAATAAAATTTTAAACTGGATAACAGAGTACATATGGTAGATTTGATCACAGTGTGGAGGAACAGGAGAGTCGTGCTATGCAAGCCTATAGATCCCCCAACATTTCCAAATAAGTTAATTTAGTGGTTCCGAAGGCTCATGGCTGAAGAGTTAGCAACTCCGAATTAGTGACCTGATGAGGGAAGAGATGTTAAGGAAGTCCAGGTAAATGTGTGTCTAACGATTTGTGCAGGAGGTAATTATTGGACTTTCTTCCAGCATTTGGTATGACTGGTGTAAGGAGCACGGGTTTGACATATGTACTGAAAAAGAATTAATATTCTAACTGGGGAGTTTAATGCAGCGACCCTGGCATTAACATGTGGTATGCGCATGCCTGCTGTTGGGGGGTGGCGATGGAGTAGGAACTAGAACCACAGGTGAGCAAGTAGCATTGAATAAAAGGCAGAGACGAGGTCAAGGAACGCCAAAATGAAGATCAGACTGGACACAGTTAATTATCCCGGTGGCTCCGAGGCCGGGGTCAGTTTATGTCACAAAAGGTGTGTAACACTTAAGACAGACGTACTTCGAACCTGAATTAATACGTAAAGTAGTGAGCCACCTATTACAGAGATATGGTTCAGAGCAGAAAATGGTTGTCCCGACAATAAAAGCTCTCACGCCCCCTAAAATTCTTTTGCAAATCGTCCTACATACCCAGATCTGGCTGTCACCCAAATTCGTGTGCACTCCCATATTTAAAATTCCCACTTCAAAATGCGCGCATCACTGAAATCCACGTGCACCCCCAGATCTGCGCATATTCCCATATGCATATAAAATTACCCAGACGAAGATTCACTCCAAACACAAAATGGCGACCTGAGCGTTAAATTATCCGCACGCATCCCAAGGTCCGACACAGCCAGATCCATCTGAACCATCATGTAAACCCACAATAACTTTGCCACTCCCATATTCGTCGACACACCTCTAAATCTGTTCAATCCCCAAATAGATCCAAAACCCCATATTGGAGTACACACCCTGAATCAGCACACGTGTGCAAATGCGTGTGCAATCCCATTTTCGAGAACTCACCTAAATCCGTGCGCATCCCCGGTTTCATGACCTCCCCAAGGATTCGTGCGTAATCCTTGATCCGCCAAACGCAGCCAAATCTATACGTATTCCAAATATATGTGCACGCCCATCCTTGAAAAACTCCGAAATCTGCGCATTTCAGCAGATCAGTGAACTCTCCAAACACGCTGACACACCACATATATTATATTATCCCAATGCAAAGTCCATTTCAACCAGTTCACAAAACGGTAGCCTAGTCATTATAAATCCACATCAAAACCAAAATTTATTCGTCTGCAAATCTTGATCCGCCAACACACCCAAAACGCATCCCAAGTCTGTGCACCTCACCTAATCAGTGCGTACCCACAGACGTTGACATCCCACATACAAAATAGATTATTCCAGAGAAGGATTGATTTTAAACAGTTCAGAAAATGTCTGTTTCGACATTAAACATTCCCTCGCACACCGAAATGCGATTTCAACTGCAGATAGGACGACAGACAGAACTCTAATCCATGTCGCAAATTTGTGTGCACTGTCAAATTGGACAACACACTTCTAAATCCGCGCACATCACCAAATCCGTGCCCAACACTCAGGTAAACACTTTTAAATCTGAGCGACTCCTCAAATCCATGTAAACTCCATAATAGAGTTTGCAGACCCGTATTTGCCTCCAAACCCCTGAATCTGTGGATTTCCCAAATCAGTGCGCACCCATATATTTGAGAAGGCACCCCTACATGTGCGCATCTCCAAATCCATGAGCACACCAAAGCAGCAGGCACCTCCATATTCGCCGATGCTGCCCTAGATCTGCACAATTCCTAATTGAGAGTGCACCCAAACCCGCTGACACATCCACTTGATCATGAGGTTATCATTTCAAACTGTTCAAAATATGACTGCCTTTTTTATTAAGAGTGATCGTGAACACACGATCAGAAAGGCTGCTCAAGTTAACTAGTTCCGAAAGAGAACTCTGCAAGGCCAATCAGATGGTTCACTGCTGCTTGGTGATAAACCATAAAAAAATCGCATGTATAATTAGGAAACATTAAAAAAATGTACGTACTTCATCATGATGATCAAAATAGAGAGAGCTGGAGAGAGACATTTGTACACCTGCTGTCCTCCATAATTCAAAGAGATTGAAGGATAAGGATGCAGGGTGAAAAAAAAACATGACAGGAGCACTTGGCACTGTAGACTGATAACTAACGGGAGAAAACTGCATCTGTCCTTTCCGCACTTCCTCCAGCAGTTTAAGGCCGAAGTCCCGCCGCAACAGAACAGGGTAAGAAGATGGGCCTCGACATTAAAAATCCGCACGTAACCCAGAATGCGTGCGCAACCCCAAAATTCCATGTGCACTCAACCTGCTGACAACCGCATATGCACGTTTGGTTATCTCAGATTCAGAAACATTTTAAAGTGTTAATCCCAAATCCGTGTGCGTCCGATACTCGAGAACACATCCCTAAATCTGCTCAATCGCCAGACAGATTTGTATCTACATATTCGAGAAGATACCATTGGATCTGTGCAATGTCCAATTCAGTATGCACCCCAAACGTGCTGACACCTCTCACGTTCTCACCAGATATTCCCAGAGCAGGAGACATTTCAAACAGTTCAGAACGTAGCTGACTGGACTTTAAAATCGGTACATAACCAAAAATTCGTGATCAAGTTGATATCCTCTGACACAACCAACCCTGTGATTAATCCGAAATCCATGTGCATCTCCATCTTCGACAACGTCCACCTATATCTGCACACATTCCCAAATCCGTTTGCATCTCAAAATATATGCCCATCCTCAAATAAGAGTGCACCCCAAACCGTGTGTGTGTGTGTGTGTGTGTGTGTATGAACCCACTGAGAAACCCAAATGCATATTCGATTATCTCCGACGAAGAATCATTTCAAATTGTGACATAATGGCTGCCTAAAGAAGAAAAAATGAAATTCAAGGACAGATGTCGAAGTTCAAATTATGTTTATTATTACTGTATCTATCAATGGAACAACTTTGAGATTCGCCACACCTTCGAATCCGCAGACACGCCAAATCAGTGAGAACACGTGAGAACACCTGAGATCCGTACGCACCACCAAATCCGTGTGCACTCTTATGTCACCGTATAACTTGAAACCCGTGGATACACCGACTTGGAAACTACATTATCCCAAAAACATTTCACGAAATGACAAAATATGCATACACCCCCAATATCTGCCCACTGTCCGCAAATCAAATTAGTATGCACCTCAAATCCAGCGACATCCCCGAATCTGTGTGCACCCCAAAACTTATTGAAACACATTCTAAGGAACAGGATATATAAGTCAATTGTAAAATGGTAAACTGGATTTGCAGATGACACCTGGATTTAGAGCGTGAGTGGACAGCGGAGTAGTTCATGAAAACTTTCAGCATCAGTGAAGCAGCTGTAAAATCGGGCTGAACATTTTGCTGTTGGAATACAATGTGACATTCCATCCAGATGGGATCTAGTGTAATCTGTTGCACTTCGTCCGGATCTACCTGCGTTGACTTATAATAAATGGTAGGGAATTGAGGAAAGCGGGACAGCAGAGGGATCTAAGAATACCGCTCCATAATGCCTATGTGAGCTCATAGGATAGACCGACACCCCGAAATCCGTGTGCATCCTTAAACCCGCCGAGGCGCACAAATCTGTGCGCATCCAAGATCCAAGTGCACCAATGTATTCAAACAAACCATGAAATATGTGCAAATGCATTTGACATACCTGTCCTTAAATCGTTAACAAAGTTCCAAGTTCGATTTTAAAGTATCTATAAATGAAACAAACTTGTGATTCGTCGCACACCCCAATCCACCGACACACCCAGATCCGTGTGTACCCAAACTCATGTCAAGATCTCTGAGAACCCCCAAATCGGAGTGAGCCCCTACATGTACAATTGGACGGCTGTTCATCCCAGAGCAACAAACATTTCAAACATTTCACGAGAGAGTTTCATCCACATTAAAAATAACAAGAACAAAGCTCGACGTTAAAGTGCAGTTTTATCCTAGTAACTGTAAATGAAACAAATTGAATTTTCGCATTAATCCAATTCCCTTGACATCCAAAAATCCACGCGCACTCCCAAATCCGTATGCACACCCGAATGGGTGCGCACTCCGAACCCGTCAACATCTCCTGTTTACAAATAAGATTATCCGAGAGGACTAACAATTTTAAATAGTTCACAAAGTACCAACCTCCAACTTAAAAATCACAGTACTATCCGAGTTCAAAACTGAAAGTATATTTATTAATAAAGTACCTAACACTGAAACAACCTTGAGATTTGTCAGGACTTCAAATCCAAAGTCACCCCCAAATCCGGGAGCACCCTTAAATCCTGTACACAACCGAAACTGCTGAAACATGTTGATTTTCCCAAAGGAAGAGTCACTTTAACATGGCAGCATTCACCTTGAAGAAATCGCGAGAACATAGTACACAGTTTAAGGTACAGCTATTATTAAAGGCACTAGAAATGAAAAGACTTCGAAATTCGCCACAACCCCAAATCGACCGACAGCAACAAATTCATGTGCACCCACGTGCGCCAAACTGTCCTCATCCCCAATTCTCAGGCGCCCCAAAATCCGTGTGAACCCCAAATCCATACGGCCGTCTAAACCATGTGCAACCATATTGGCTGATCCATCCCTAAACTAGTGCAACCTCTCAAACAGAAAGCACCACCAAATACGTATGTGGTCCCAAATCCACCCACACACCCATATAATCACTGTGCACACGTACTCGCCGAAACTCTCCTAAAGCTGTGCACACCACTAAATCTGTATTCACCCCCAAATCCACTAAAACACTCACATGCACATTACATTATTCTGGAGGAAGTAACATTTCCAACAGTTTCACAAAGTAGCTGGCTCAGATGTTAATAATACCTGGAACAAAGGCCAAGGTTCAAATTGCATTTATTATCCGGTTTCTATAAATGAGATTTGTCTCACCCTCACCCGAAATCAGTGTGCGCCCGCAACTCACTGGCAATGCCACTTGCACATAAGAATATCCTTGAGCAGGAATAATTTCAACCAGTTCACAAAATCGTCCTTAACCAATCAATAAGAATAAAGTATTAACTTGCAAGTGCATTTCTTAACAAAATATCATTAAGCATCCAGCGACAAGCCAGATCCGTATGAAAAACCAAATTCGTGTTCGACCCCAAATCCGCAGCATCACTCGAATCTGTGTTCATGCATTAAACCGTGTGCACCCCCAGATACATGTGTTTCACAAGTCTGTGCACATTCCAAGTGCACACTCACAAATCAAAGCGTACTCCAAACGCGCTGATACCCCTTTAGGCGCAACAGAGTATGTCAGAGCAAGAATCATTTGAAGCAGTTCACGGGATAACTGCCTCCAGCATGAATATCGCCGAAAGTAACTGTAGATGAAACAAACTTCAGATACGCCACACTCCAATTCCGCAGCCACCTCAGATCTCTGAGAATAAGGAAATCAGTAAAGACCAGAACATCTCGAAATCAGTATATTGACGGTTTTCACTGAATCTGGACGCATCTCAAATCAGTTGCCACCCATATATGCCGAAGCAGACATAAATCTGCGCAATCCCGATGTCGGTGACACCCCAGATGCATAATGGATTATTCCAGACCAGCAATCTTTTCAAACAATTTTGCAATGACCGACTTGAGGTTAGAAAGCCACATGTGCACAAACATCCTTTTTAGAGATCGGCGTGTCAACCCAAATCCGTGTGCATTCTAACTAAAATCACTAAAATCGGTCTGTACCCCCAAATCTGCTGACAACGCCCAACGCATAATAGATTGCAAACGCAAAATGGCGGTCTTACCAGTAAAAACCAATACGGACGTCACCAAATCGATATGGACCAAGAAAAACTCACATATTCGCAAACTACCCTAAATCTGCTTTCACATTTGATCGCTTTATCGCCATTTGTTGCCACAGCCTGAAAGCAAAATATTGCACCGGGAAAACAGCAGCCGTGGTACTGGCAGCAGCTGGCGTGATGTTCTGTTTGAAAAATATTCCCTTCTACTTCACGCTTGAACCGGGAGATATAGGGGTGCGCACCACCTTGTGAATAGCAGTGGATTATTCCAGACCAGCAAACTTTTCAAACAATTTTGCAAATGACCGAATTGAGGTTAGAAAGCCACATGTGCACAAACATCCTTTTTAGAGATCGGCGTGACATCCAAATCTGCGTGTCAACCCAAATCCGTGTGCAGCCCCATATTCTAACTAAAATCACTAAAATCGATCTGTACCCCAAATCTGCTGACAACGCCACACGCATAATAGATTGCAAACGCAAAATGGCGGTCTTACCAGTAAAAAACAATACGTATGTCACCAAATCGATATGGACCAAGAAAAACGTGGAGACTCACATACTACCCTAAATCTGCTATTCCCAAGGAGGTGCGCACCCCTGTATCAGAACACACCCCTACATTAGAGCACAGTACCAAATCAGTTTGCAGCCCTTTATTGGAAAACGCTCCTAAAGCCATGCACAACCCCAGATCCTTATCAAGACCGTGCGCAACCCATATGCGACGACAAAAACTAAAGTTGTGCAATCGCCAATTCAGAGCGCACCCTGAACCGGCGGACTCCGCCACATGTACATCAGATTTTCCCGGCGCAACAATCATTAAAAATAATTGAGAAAATGGCAGTCTCAACATTAATTAATCACACAAACTCACCATCCGCCAACTCACACATCTCCAATAAGCCCATGATCGAAAACGGCAACCCAAATCAGCGCACATCACCAAATCCATGTGCATCCTTGAATTGGTGCATATCAAGAAATCACTGCGCACCCTAAACACTCTGTGCGCACCCCACTTTCATTACTGGGGCTCGTTGTACACAGATTTTGTCATTTGTGAAAGGTTGAGATAATCTAATTTGCATGTGTGGTGTCCACGGTTTGGAAATTCTCTAAAGATATGGGGATGCATTTGCATTTGGAGATGCAGACGGATTTCTTACGTATTTGGTGTGTCTGCGGGTTTGGAGGTGTGCCGAATCCCAAAGTTATTTCATTTAGATCTCGAGAATAATAAATTTAATTTCAAATTTGTCGTGAACTATTTTAAATGATTCCTGGGATAATCTAATGTGCAAGTGGGTTTCTCTGCGGGTTTGATACTCGCATGGATTTCAGGGTGCGCTCCTTTTGAGATGGTGCACCTATTTGAGGTGTGCATGAATTTGGGAATGCGTACAAGTGGGCGTAAACACGGATTTTGGGTGAGATAGATTTGGGCATGTCGGCGACTTCATATTCGCCGACAACCCCCCAAATATGTAATTGTAATACGAGCGCATCCCCATAACAAGAACAAACCCCAAAAGCCGTGTGCATCCACGTGCACCCCGAGACCATGTGCAACCCATTTTCGCAGACACGCAATGCCCAGTACTCAGTGCAGCGCGCATCATAAACCCGCTGACACCCCCACATGCCCATGAGATTTTTCCGAGCAAGATAGATTCGAAACAGTTGAGAAAATGGCAGCGTCGACGTTAACAATCCGCACTCAACACATTCGTGTGCAAATCTTGATCCGTCAATATACCCAAATCTATGTGTATCCCCAGGGACTTGTGCACGGCCATGTCTGAGACTAAATTTCGAGTGATGTCTAAGTTTCATCCTTAAATCTCACCAGCGGTTCTTTTTTCGCCTTCTCTTAAATTGCAGCAATTTCTAAAAGCGCAGAGCAGTACATTTAAAAGTAAATTTAAAATATGTTACAGTATTGATGAAGAATTAGACCAATAGTCTGTAAAGTTGCCCAGCGCTCCGGATTATCGGAATTTACTTTAGCAGAGTCTTTCCACTGATAAATCAAAACTGCCCGCCATGAATCCACAAAACATGTGCACATCAGCAAATCAGTGCGCACTCCAAACACACTGACAACCCACATAGATAATAAATAATTCCAAAGCAGAATTCATGTCCAACAGTTCAGAAAATGGTTGTTTCGACGATTACAAATTTTAATTGGTCAACAAACAGCCCCCGGAATATACGAACATCACAATAGCTAATTAAGTCCCCGCAAATGTCTACAGACCCCTAAATTGGCGGGTATCCCCAAGTACTTGTGCTTATTGCCGTCAAACCCTAAATCCACGCACACCCGAAGTCAGTGCTCAACTGAGGACTTAACTTTATTTGAGGACTCAACGTTAAATCCGTGCGCATTCCATAATCTAAACTCAAATCATAGCAGTGTGCACCCCTTATTCTCAGACACTGTCCAATATCTGTGCGACCCAATTCAGTGCGCACCCAAAAACCGCTAACATTTTAGTTTAGTTTAAACATTGTAGTTTAGAATCCTTTCAAGAATTCAGAAAATGGATGCCACAACTTTAAAATCCGCACATAAGTGCAACTTCAGATCCGCCAACACGCCCAAGTTTTATCTCACCCAAATCCGTTTTTCCATGTACACAATCCCAAATCCATGTACACCTCAATTATGTGCACCACCTCAACTAGGAGCGCACCCTAAAAATGCAAATATCATACACGCGGAGAAGCACACTTGCACATTAGATTATCCCAGATGACGGGACATTTAAAATACTTCATGTCAAATTTCTAATCAAATGAATCACGTGATCTAAACGAAACATCTTTGAGTTCCGGCACAGCTTCAAATACACCCCAAACACTTGAGAAATCCGTGTGCATCTCCAAATGCAAATCCCCACAATTTCAAAACCGTGGACACACACACGTTAATTAGATTATCGGAAAAGAATATTTTCCGACATTCACAAGATGACAAAATCTGTGTATAACGAGCCCCACAATTGAATGTGGGGGTTTCAGCGTGTTCGGGCTATGCATGGATTTGGTGATGCGCACCAATTTGACGATGCTCATGGATTTGGTGTTGTTCGCTGATTTGGGTTGCCTTTTCGATCACGGGATACACATAGATTTATGTGACTTGGCGGATCAAAATTTGCCTGTGGATTATTAATGTCGAGGCTGCCATTTTCTCAATCGTTGTTTTATTGATTGTTGCTCCGGGAAAATCTGATGTACAAGTATACGGGTTTAGGGTGCGATTGAGCAATTTTACATTCTGTCGTCGAATGTGGGTTGCACACGGTCTTGGGATTCATATGGATGGATATGGTTGTGAAGGATTTAGGAGCGTTCTCTAATAAAGGGTTGCAAACTGATTTAGCGGAGTGGTCCGATATAGGGGTGCGTACCTTTTTGGGGATAGCAGATTTAGGGTAGTTGGCGAGCCTCCGCGTTTAGTGAGTGCATATGATTTGTTGTCGTACGTAGAGACTTTGGGATACGTGGTGGCTTTTACTGTAAAGACAGCCATTTTGTGTTTGCAATGATTATCCGTCTGGATCATCTAATATACCTGTGGGGGTGCCGACGGAATTAGTGATCTGCGCACAGTTCGGGGTGTAGTCCTGAATATGGGGCTACACACGGATTAACGTTCATTCGCAGATTTGGGTATGTCACCGATCTGCAAAAGGATTTTGGCGCACATGTGGCTTCCTAACCTCGAGACGGTCAACTTCTGAATTGATTGTAATGTTTGCTGGCGTGGATCCATTGTTCATCTGTGGTGTCAGAGGGTTTGGGGTGCGCACCGATTTTGGTGATTTGGAACCACATACGTATTTGATGGTGCTTTCTGACTGGGAGACTGCACAAGCAATATGAATGCACAGGGACCTGGACATCAGTATGCATTTGGAGTGCACGCGGGTGCCTGAGCACTGGGGATGAGGACAGGTTTAGGTGCATGTCGGCGCATATGGGTGCACATGAATTTGTTGGTGTTGGTCGATTTGGGATTGTCATGAATCTCAAAGTTATAAAACATTATGGTGTACTTGGATCGGGGATGCGCACAGATTTGTGCACCTTGGCTGGTTTAGGGATCAACACGGATTTCGTGGTGTCGGTCTATCCTATGAGCTTACATAGGAATTATGGAAGCGTATTCTCAGATCCATCTACTCTCCCTCTTTCTTCATTCCGTAACAATTATTGTATATGTCTAGCCAGGTAGGTCCGGCAAAAGGGCAACTGCTCTTGATCCCATCTGGATGGAACGTCACATTAGATTCCAACCGCAAAATGTTCGGCCCGTTCTCCCACCTGCTTCACTGACGCTGAAAGTTTTCATAAACTGCTTCACTGTCCATTCACTCTCTGAACCCAGATGTCATTTGCAAATTCGGTTTATCATATTACAATTGACTTATATATCCTTTTCGTTAGAATGTTATCCAATCAGTTTGGGGGCGTATACAGATTTGGGGGTGTCGCTGGATTTGAGGTGCATACTAATCTGATTTGCGGGCAGTGTGCAGATTTGGGGGTGGACGCTTATTTTGTCTTTTCGTGAAATGGTATTGGGATAATCTAGTTTTCCAGTCGGTGTGTCCACGGTTTTCAAGTTGTACACAGACATGACGGTACACACGGATTTGGAGGTGAGCACGGATCTCAGTGTTCTCACAGATTTGTAATTTTTGTCAATTTGGAGTTGCAACGTATCTCAAGATTGTTTCATTTATAGATTCTTTAAAATAAGTGCACTATGAACTTTCAATAGTAATCTTGTTATTTTATGCTGCAACCTGCTATTTTGTGAACCGTTCGATAAAGCTCTTGCTCCACATATGGCCCACCAGGATATGGAGTTGCACACGCATTCTGGGCTGAGTGCCGATATTTAATGTTGAGGCCCATATCCTTACCCAGTTATGTTCTGGCTGGACTTAGTCCTTAAACTGCTGGAGAAAGTGCGGAAAATAAAAAAAAAACAGACGCTGTTTTCTCCCGGTAGGGAATAGTTTTTGGGGCCTAGTGCTCCTGTCACGTTTTGTCACCCTGCAAACTGATCCTTCAATCTTTTTCAATTATGGAGGACAGCAGGGGTATAAATGTTTCATGGAGCACCAGGCTGGAGGCTTGTGTTCATGGAGCTCCAGGCTGGAGGCTTGTGTTCATGGAGCTCCATGCTGGAGGCTTGTGTTCATGGAGCTCCAGGCTGGAGGCTTGTGTTCATGGAGCTCCAGGCTGGAGGCTTGTGTTCATGGAGCTCCATGCTGGAGGCTTGTGTTCATGGAGCTCCAGGCTGGAGGCTTGTGTTCATGGAGCTCCATGCTGGAGGCTTGTGTTCATGGAGCTCCAGGCTGGAGGCTTGCTTTCTTGGAGTTCGCTCCTGGGCATGACGCGGGCAAGGCAGTGGAAGGGACAGAACCAACCGCAGGGTAACGGAAATTAACCGGTCTTACCCGACGGAGGCGAGCGACAGGAAGGGAGCTCGGTCTGGGGTGGCTCCAAGACTCGAAGCGGCCAGTAACCTCGGCGGGCTACGGAACAGCCGAATCCTTAACTCACTGAATGTACTAGCCTTCCACGGGTGGGTTGCTCCAAGGGGAGACTGACGAGACCACCCTCCAAACACACTCAATCCCAGGGCCATTTATATTCCCAGCCCCCAAGATGAGCATCAGGTGCTTATGTTTTTAAGTTCAAACAAACAAGGGACCGTGGGAGGACCCGTGTCCTAATTCCACGGATCGGACCGTGAACAGCAATGCGGACTTCGGATCGGACCGTAACACAACCACTGAAAGACTCAGATTGATTCCTCAATTCAGCTTTCTGTGGAGTATGCAATATCTGAACACAAACTACCGCCACTCCCATCATCTTTCTAATTGTGTAAGTACTAATATTCCCAATGGTGTTTGTTTAGAGTAACCCTCCAATTTCCCAGGTGCGTAAAGTCAAAATTAACTGAGCCTTTATTCCATTGATTATCAAGTCTCTGTTTCTATAACACTGTCCTTTTCACCATTATTCGCTTGTTCTTTGTCCAGGGTCAGCTCTGTGTTGGCACAGCCGAATATCTCGTTGACACTGATTAAGATTCGACCAATCACAAGCAAGACACAATCTGCAGATTCCAGAAATCCGAAATGCTGGAGGATCTCTGCAGGCCAGGCAGCATCTGTGGAAAAGTGTAAACAGTGGACATTTTGGGCAGACACCTTTCAGCAGAATTGGATTCTTTCCTGTCTCTCCAATTCTGTTGCCTGAGCTGAAGTTTTTCGCCAGCACTTTGTGTCGGTTTAGATCATATCAGTTCCCATTTCGCTTCGCTGTGTCTTTTGTTCTTGGGTTCACAGCATCGCGTCGTCCGCCTAACACCGCTCCTCCACATTCCCTTTGAAAGCTAACTTTCTGTTCCTGGAAATTAGTTCAAATCGGTAAACAGAAGGAATAGCTACAGGATGGGACAGAGGAAAATCACCGTGAAGTAAAGGACGGGTAATGATGAGAGCAGGAGTGGTTAATACCGTGGAAAGTATACTCCATATCAAGCTGTTTTGTCAGAATCGGGAAGAAGGGTTGACAGGTTCGCCTCAAGGCACAACTTAAGCGGTACGAGGGTGAGATGCAAAGGGGATTTTTCTGGGATGCTGAATGCAGTGGTGCCGTAACGATCTACAGTAAATATTTGTTTTTTTTTACTGTAAGACAGCACACACAAAATGCGGTAGCAATTTAGCAGATGGGTGGCAACTTTGGGGAAGAGTAAACTTTCAACTATTCGGGCCGTCAAGCTTCATGGTTTTGTGTGTGCGAGGATCGACAGATTTTCTCCTGCTTTGTGTAAAACTCTGTTCATCACATTGTTTCCGTTTATTACAAGTGGGAGTACAGAATAGGACCGTGAAGGTAGCTACATAGCATTTATTTCTATGTTTTAGTGAGTATCAAAATCCGATTCAGTGGGTATTGAACCACA